>NC_088878.1:30536652-30765323 GCF_032884065.1 Artemia franciscana | reverse complement strand
ATTAGTGATATAAGAAAATATATATTTTTTTTAAAAATAAGTCATAAGAATATAAAATACCGATTAGTATGAGGAAAATAAGACGTGAAAAGTCAGGAGCCAATAGTGTTTTAAAAAGTTAACAGTGATATTATAAATTGAGTAATGAATAACAAATTGGGTTTCACAAAATATTAAACTAACCAGTTAAAAAATTAAATTCTTTACAAAATTCTGAAAAATAAGATTTTCTTTTTAGTTCTTTGTTTGCTCGTGGCTTCTTTAAGGAGACTCTTTGTCCCTTTTATAACTTTTTCTCGGCTTTGTTACTGCAGATGAATTCTAGACAAGTTCTTATCGAATAATCTCCCTTGCTTGAATTTAGAAAAGCAACAATTACCTGGAACAAGTGCTGGAGAAGAAGCGATATAATGTACACAAGCTGCACCAGTTCCATGTCCCATGAGAGTGATTTTTTCATTATCTCCCCCAAAAGCAGCTATATTTTCTTTCACCCAGTGTAATGCAGCAATTTGGTCCATGAGGCCAAAATTTGAAAGTCTTCCCTTGTTTCTCATACCTCGTCCAACGTTGAAAAAACCTTAAAGATGATACAACTAAGAAAGAAAACAACTTCTGGAAAAAAAATTAGAAAGTGAAGCCGTCTTAGATAATATTTGGAAAGATCTTGGACCTTATAAGAAATTTGAATTTTTCTGTGGAGATATTTAACAAACTATTCCTGAATTATAGCAAAAGGACTTAGTTTATTAAGCTGTTAAACTTTAAAAGAGGAAAATTAAGGCCAAGTATTTAAGGCTATAATTTGAAAGCCTTCCTTTACTATTCAGACATCTTTTGAGCTTGAGAAAACTTAAATGATAATATTAAGAATTTACAAAAGGAAGATTTCCCTGATGTTGAATTTTTACAAGAATTGTAAATTAATTTAAAAATTACTGAGTTGTCGATAGCTGAATGGAAAAAGAATTTTTTGAAAGGTAAAAGAACGAATTTGTGAGTTTAATCATTACAATTCTTTTTTTGTAGATTAAATGTAGGAGAATTTTGTATCAAAGAAAATAAGAAATTTCTCCTAGAAAAGGAGAAAAGGAGAAATTTTAACAGTCTTATTAAACTTCGAATTTTTCTGTAAAGATGTGTCAGGCTTATGTTGATTATGCAAGAATTGGTATGTTATTTATCCACTGTTTTGCGATTTAATGCTTCAATGCAAAAGACAACAATTTTGCTATCATTTAATAGCTGAGATTAAGGATTATTTTATTGCCAGATTACATTTTTAAAGTTTTCGTTTTTTTTCGATTGTAAAATACAGTGAAAATTGAATTACAATTATTCAACAAAGGAAAATTTCGCATCTTTAAGCGAATTTAGGTCAATGTTAATAAAAAAATAGTTTAAGTAGCGTAATCACTCTGGCTCAGTTAACGGGTACAACTAAAAATAACGAAATCAACAATATACGTAAGTATTGCATCTTCTCAGCACAGCTTAGATACAAATACAGTTATGACAACTCCTATCTTGCCAATGAGAAGCTTTTGTTACAGAGCTCTGAACTTGGCGCCTCCTCCAAGCCCACGCTCCGACGCGTAGATCTTACTACAACCCCATAGGCGGGAACACCAAAGCCCTGAACTATTGGTATCTAAGCTGTGAATTGCTCCGACTTTTAGATTGCCAGCTTTCCTGTCTCCAGCCACTAGCATCGCTACCGCGCACTGTGTCCCAAAAATAAATTGAGTTTTCATAACTGTATTGGTATCTAAGCTGTGCTTCTCAGTTGAAGCTATAACTATTGGGTTGCTTCAAAATTCCACTGTTTCCACGTCATCTAACATAACGTCGACGGTATAGCATTGTGTCCCCCGTAGGTCAATTTTACGATCTCATCATATGAAACTGATCATATTGGAAAGTCAAAGGAGAGATCATTTTCTGTAAATTCTCAGACACTTACAATATGACAGTGCTGTCGAGAGCAGAGTCAACATTTGTGCGCTGAGCTGTTCCGCGTGACACCAGCTCAAAAATACAGTCAATCAATCAATTTTGTGGGCTAAATAAGTACAAAACAAGGAGAATTTTCACGCTAGAAGCTCGTGTGAGGCAAAAAAAAAATAAAAAAATGGAATCGAGAAGTAGGGAGAGGGACGCCTTTAAGGGGACTTTGTTATCTAAGTACTTTTGAATGAAAAACCGGAGGTAATTAATCAACTTAAATTATAGTAAGCACATGGGGATTTTCTCCCAGTTTCAGAAGTTATGATGCCATAGGGTAGAACATCCAACCATAAAAATACTGACATCTTGCTTAAAATAATCAGTTATTATTCACAAATATCTTGAAACTTTGTTTAATTGACTTGATTCAGTTGTGAATTCATTATTATTCGCACAGCGGCGTGCAAATGCATACCAATTTAAGGCGGTAAGCTATTATGTATTAGGGGAGGGAGGGGACTGAATCTGAGAAAAAAAATGTAAGCCCAAATTTTTTAAAGTTCATTAGGAGGTACTTCAGATATATACGGAGGGAGGGGAGAAGGGATATTTTCACCTAATTACTTGCCGTACTGAGGAGACCTTTTTGACTAATCCAACAATATGACTGCTAAGAGGAGATATCTCCCATCGAATTATATAAAAATATTTCAAGCTCAACAGGAAAAAATGGGTTTGCATGCTTACCTGCAGAGAAGGAGGAGAGGGGCTTCTCCTAAAAAACACTGTTCTTGCGCCAAATTTCCCTTGTGAAAGGTGATCATATTGATCATTTTTGACGCTCCCCCTTCTCAAATATTTTAAGGGTTACAATTTACCAGAGATGATTATTATTACTTGAGCAGTGCAATAAAAAAATATAGAATAAAAAAAAAAACAGCCAGGGTTCATGGAGGGATGGATGCTCATAGATGGGATGAACAGTTTTATTTTACTTTGCAAAGTAAATACACCTAAACGAGACCGGTGAATCAAAGAATTGTTAAACGAGGGTTAAACTTAAATGTAAAGGATTTTGCGTTGAAGTGGGAAGTCGCCCCCTTAAATATATGATATTCCCAAATATTATATCAAAATCAAGAGTTACTAAGAAAAAAAAGAGATGAAAGTGAAAAGTGATGTCAAACTTAAAACGAAGAGATAGTTATCCAGTCTTATTTCCTCTCCTACTTCCATATCAAATTAAGATAGGTTTTTACCCCCTTTAATCCCCATCTTTTTAAGCTAAAATTGCACTTTTCATCCCAATACTTCAAAAAAGAATGCTCTAAAATTAGACCAATGTGATTGAGGGTTGATTGTTTCTTAAGAAATCTTGAATAGAAAACCCTTTTTATTTGCATTTAATTTAATAAGCAGAATAAACTAAATGAGCTATTTCTCTCAGTGTAAAGTTCTGATAAAGTTTAAAATTTGACTTAAAGATTATGTTTGAGGGAATGCTAACCCTGCTTACATTTCAGGTAGCCCGGATATACTCTTAAAAACAAGTAAAGTTTAAATGAAAAGCAAGTTTTTCCAAAGAAAAATAAAGAGCAACGTTAAAAATTAAACAAACAGAAACTACCCTTATATAGGGAGGGGGTTCCCCTCCTCTATTACACTTTACGCATCATAAGCTCCTGAGGACGGGGGAGGGAGTAGTAACCCTGCTTCACGTTTGAAAGAGCCTTGGATGAAAAAGCTTGTAATAACAAGCCAAAAGTAAAGAATAAAGTTGTCAATAGAAACCGAAACTCTAAAAACTAAAGCTTTGACTACAACATAAGTTGTTTAATTTATTTTTATTTTTTATTTGTTCATTAATTTTACAGTCGTTCATTAAAATTTATTTCCACCTGATAATTCACGTAGCTTTCAAAAAAGGAATAAAATCCAACGATTCATAGTAACGAACTGTAAGTAAAGAGCGACTCGGCTCAATAGTAACTAGTACTCTACAAAAAAGTTTTTATTTTCCAGAAGAAAGATTACGAATACGTGTTCATTTAATTTTTTCCCGGCGTGATCGTATCGAAGTAAGGATTCTAGATGATACAACCACAGAAGAGACAATAATGAGGACTTCTTTCCCAAGACAGTGAACCAACAACACCTATTTGAATATATCGGCCCTATATCTAAAGGCCGTCTTCAGCAAAGAAAATAATAAACAATAAAACACTTACAATAAAAGCTCTCGGCTAAAAATCCATTTTTTTTAAATAGCCTTGGCATCAATACTTCTTAACGAAAAGTTCAGCCAAGACTGTGTGACAAAAGCTAACATTTTACAAGCTAAAAAGGTTCATTCATTGAACTAAGTGTATTTATTAAAAATTGGAATAATTTCTTATTGCGATATTTGCCTTCTCTGCAGCTAATCTTGTAGTTCTTTTGGGATTGGGCTTGATTTTATTCGTTCCTATTTTTGTTTTATTTTGAATTATATGATTTTCTATAATTAATTTTGTGTACATAGGGTTGAGTGTGTATTCACAAAATTCTCTAAATAGGAAACTTATTTAAGTTTCGTTTGATTTCGATTGCCTCGCGGACAGTTTGTGTGATTCCTAGGTCATTGCTAATTAGAATTGTTTCGTCAAATAGAACATAAGGGTTTGGATTTTCAAAAATATTATTGATTAAAGCTGAATCGAAAGATATGGAGTTATTTCTAGATTTTAGTGTTTTTTCTTTACTGTCTTTGTGTTGCTGTAATCTTGTTCCTAAATTTTGGTGGGTTCCACCAATGTAATAATTTCCACAACTACATGGTATTTAATACACCCCTCTTAGACGAGTAACTGGGGTTTTATCCTTACCAGAATTGAGAAGATTCATTATACTTAAATTACTTGTGAATACAACACGTAAATTGTTTTTTAAACAAACTTTTTTCAGTTTTGAAGTAATTTTCGGAATATAAGGTAGGTAAATCGTGCTTGTGGGTTTATTCGAATCGTTTTCTGGTGTGGGATTTAAGGCTTTAGAAGAATGCATCTTTAATCTTTGAGCAATAACAGTATTTATGAGAGAAATTGGGTACCCGTTTCCAAAAAGTATGTCTGTAATAAAATTTAATACTTCTTTAATATACGGCTCTGAACAGATATTAAGTACTCTATCCACCAGAGATATTACCACACCTCTTTTAACCTGTGGAGGATAGTTAGATTTGAAGTGAAGGTATCTATTATTATGTGTAGGTTTTCTGTAAACCGTAAAATCAAGTTTATTCACACTGCGTATTATCAATACATCTAAAAAAGGTATTTTCCCATCTGTTTCGGTCTCTAGAGTAAATTGCAGGTTTCTATCGTAAGTATTTAAATGTTCTAGAAAACCTTAAGTTCACTTTCGCCATAATTCCAAACTGAAATTCCATCGTCCATGAAACTTCCCCAAAACACATGATTAAGAAAATACGAATCTAGGGCCCAATTTTCAAGATTCTCGACAAAAATATTTGCGAGTAGGCCTGATAGAGGAGCTCCCATAGGAAGGCCCCTTACCTGTTTGTAATATGAATCTCGAAACTGGAAGTGCATGGAATATTTGTTACATTATTTAATCAAATGCATGACAACATCAATGTCTAGACCTATCGCTGACTCTTTGATTAAATGATGATTGTTTTCCATTTTTTTTTTTTTGTAATAATTGTTCAGATTTTGAAACATCAATACTAGTATACATGGAAACTATGTCAAAGCTGCTTAATATGGAATTTTCAGAAATGTCTATTTGTTTCAATTTTTTTATAAAATCAACTGAATTTTTTATATAAGATTTTTGGGAGTGAAACAATAATTTAAATGCAGTGCATAACAATTTTCAAATGTTTGAGGCAGGTCATTTTGTACTAGCTACAATAAGTCTTACGGGAATGCCTTGTTTGTGTAATGTTGGCAATCCATAAAACTTTGAGCAAAAAGATGCATTCTTCTAAAGTCTTAAATCCCACACCAGAAAACGATTCGAAAAAACCCACAAGCACTATTTACACCTTATATTCCGAAAATTACTTCAAAACTGAAAAAAGTTTGTTTAAAAAACAATTTATGTGTTGTATTCACAACTAATTTAAATATAATGAATCTTCTCAATTCTGGTAAGGATAAAACCCCAGTTACTCGTCTAAGATGGGTGTATCAAACACCACGTAGTTGTGGAAATTATTACATTGGTTGAACCCACCAAACTTTAGGAACAAGATTACAGCAACACAAAGACAGTATTGAAAAAACACTAAAATCTAGAAATAACTCCGCCATGACCTAGGAATCAAACAAACTTTCCGCGAGGCAATCGAAATCAAACAAAACTTAAATAATAGTACATCCTTAAATGGAGACTTGGGTGAATACACACTCAACCCTATGTACACAAAATTAATCATAAGTTTGAAAAAGTTTGTACACAAAATTAATCATAGAAAATAATATAAATCAAGATAAAAGAAAAATAGGAACTAATAAAAACAAGCCCAATCCCAAAAGAACTACAAGATTAGCTGCAGAGAAGGCAAATGAGCGACCCGGCTCAATAGTAACCCAAAACTCCAAACAATTTGAATTTTGATATCAATAGCTACATCAAAAGAATCGTATTTTAATGCTGGTTTTAAATATATAAGTCTTATCAAGTTTAGTCTTACCAATCAAAAGTTACGAGCCTGAGAAAATTTGCATTATTTAAGAAAATAGGGAGAAACACCCCCTAAAAATCGTAGAATCTTAACGAACATGACACCATCAAATTCAGCGTATCAGAGAACCCTACTGTAGAAGTTTCAAGCTCCTATCTACAAAAATGTGGAATTTTGTACTTTTTGCCAGAAGACAAATCACGGGGTGCGTGTTCATTTGTTTGTTTTTTTTTTGTTTTTTTTTCCAGGGGTCATCGTATCGACCAAGTGGTCCTAGAATGTCGCAAGAGGGATCATTCTAACGGAAATAAAAAGTTCTAGTGCCCTTTTTAAGTGACCAAAAAAATTGGAGGGCATCTAGGCCCCCTCCCAAGCTCATTTTTTTCCCAAAGTCAACGGATCAAAATTTTGAGATAGCCATTTTGTTCAGCATAGTCGAAAACTATAATAACTATGTCTTTGGAGATGACTTACTCCCCCACAATCCCTGGGGAGGGGCTGCAGGTTACAAACTTTGAACAGTGTTTACATATAGTAATGGTTATTGGGAAGTGTACAGACGTTTTCAGGGGGGATTTTTTTTTGTTTGGGGATGGGGCTGAGGGGAGGGGGCTGTGTTGGAGGATCTTTCCTTGGAGGAATCTGTCATGGGGGAAGAAAAATTCAATATAAAGGGCGCAGGATTTTCTAGCATTACTATAAGAAAATAATGAAAAATAAACATGAAAATGTTTTTTCAAATGAAAAAAAGGAGTAGCATTGAAACTTAAAACGAACAGAGATTATTACGCATATGAGGGGTTCTAAAAACACTTTCGCAAAAAGAGCGAGGTATTTAGGAGGAGATAAATACCTCGCTCTTTATGCTAAAGTATTTTTAGTAATTTCAACTATTTATTCTACGACCTTTCTGATTAAGGGGTCATTCTTAAAGAATTGGGACAAAACTTACGATTTAGTGTAAAGAGCGAGGTATTAAAGAGGGTACAAACCCCCTCGTATACATAATAAAAATATAAGATCATGAAAGTTTGTTACGTAAGTTAATTCTTAAGTTACGTATATTTTTTACTAATAAAAACGTTCGTTAAAAATTAAAAGTTCTAGTTGCCTTTTTAAGTAACCGAAAAATTGGAGGGCAACTAGACCTCCTTCTCCACCCCTTATTTCTCAAAATCGTCTGATCAAAACTAAGAGAAAGCCATTTAGCCAAAAAAAAAGAATTAATATACAAATTTCATTTTAATAATTTATGTGCGGAGAGCCAAAACCAAACATGCATTAATTCAAAAACGTTCAGAAATTAAAAAAAAACTAATTTTTTTAGCTGAAAGTAAGGAGCGACATTAAAACTTAAACGAACAGAAATTACTCCGTATATGAAATGGGTTGTCCTCTCCGCAATACCTCGCTCTTTACGCTAAAGTTTGACTCTTTGCCACAATTCTACTTTTTAAAACAATTAAAAGCTTTAGCGTAAAGAGCGAGGGATTGCGGAGGGGACAACCAATTTCATATACGGAGTAATTTCTGTTCGTGAGGAGAGATGGGTGAAAATTCTAAAAGGCCCTAAACTGAAATAAAAGGCCCTAAGAATGATGGTTGTGGATGCATGTTAATATTTCTTTTCCTTTTTTTGTTGTTTTGGGTGGGGTATATAATGTAACATTTATTAATACTGAAAGCTGTTAAGGGGCATAATTAACCATAGGCAGCGCAATAGCGCTGCCTAAGTGAAGAACCATGTTGGTACAATATACTATTTACTTGTTTTTATAGACCAGGGCACTTTGTATAGATGGAATTGTCGTAGAAACTTCAACATGGACTTATTCGACTGCTAATTACAATTTATAGTGCCCTTTTTAATATTCTAAACGGATTGCAGAGTAACCAGCCCCCCCCCCCCCAACACCAATCGTTTCACAAATACATCCAATTCAAGTTTTGAAATAGACTTTTTGTTCACCTTTTTTGTCCAATATTTATGTATTTGAAGATTAATATCCCAACCCTCATGGCAAGGGTTTTAAATAATGCCCATTGGGCATAAAAGGTTCTTCTAGAAAGGGTGGTCCTATAAACTTTGGAGAAGGCCCATTGGGCTGGTAATCAGAAGTTCTAGTGTCCTTTTTAAGAGTAAAAGTGATCAGAGGGCAGCTACCCCCTCCCCCCACAGGATGGGTTATTTCGAAATGCATTCATTAGAAATTTCATGATGATCATTTTATCAAAAATAGTCCAAAGATCATATAAAAAGGTTTTTACTGTGAATTCAAACCACCAGAGCCTGGAGACAAGGGTTGTAAGTTATAACGCGGGGTTGATTAAGGTTTTTATAGAAGAATGGCTACATAAACTTTAGAGGTGGCTCATTTGGTTGAAAATTTGCAGTTCTAGTTCCCTTTTAAGAATCAAAGTAATGGAGGGCAATTAGCCCCAAATTTTTTTATCAAACGCGTCCGATTGAAATTGTGAGAGAGCTATTTTGCTTAAAATAGTCCAAGGAACATATAACAATGCAACCAGTGTTGCATTGCAACCCCTGAGCCCAGGGAAAGGAATGTAAGTTATTCCCTGGGGGTATATAATGTTTCTATGAAATGAGTAGTCGTATAAACTTCAGACAGGGCTTATTTGATTTAAAATTGGAAGTTATAGTGCCCTTTTTAACAGTCTAAGATTATCTGAGAGCAACCATCACCCCTCCCCCCAACGTCAATCATTTTCCAAATAAAACATCCAAACACAATTTTCAGACATCAATTTTTCAACATTGTTGAAAGGTCTAGCCCCCCCCCCTCCTGACGCCTCAAGGTAAGGGCGGTAAGTTAGAAATTTGTTCATTGTTTAAATATAGTACATGTTATTGAGAAAAGTTATGCACATTTGATTTCTATTTGCCCAAAATACGGAGGGCCTTAAAGTGAGTGTTTCAAGGAATTTTGAGGGGAGTGAACTAAATCAAAACATGTAATGTGCATAACACTGCTACTACTACTTCTAATAACTCACTGCAGCACCAAGCCGCCTGAGGCCAACACAGCTACGCAAGCTCCTCCTCCAACCTAATCTATTTAAAGCCTCCCTCTTTACATTTTAATTGATAAGGGAGATGATCAATTGGCTGAAAAGGTAAAATTTGCACGCTACTACTACTACAACGACCACTGCTTCAATCCCTATCACAACTACTACTAGTACTGCCACTACTATCACTAAGACTACTACTGCTGTAGTGAGTACTGCTATTACTAAGAACATTGAAATAATCACCTGAAGAAACCTTGAGGGGAAAGCTGAACTAATTTCAAACATGTTATATGCATATAGACTGCTGATTCTCTGGGTCTTGAAAATAATCCTTACTTGTTTGGCTTCCTCCACCCTTTTTGGGCTTAATCCTTTCTTGTTATTCCAAAGCCTAATTTTGGCTTTCTGTTTTATAGCCCGAAAGCTTTCTCTCCTATCGCTCAAGCACCTATGCTCTGCTGCCTTAAATATCCAGAGATATTAGTTTCTCCCAATACCTAACCATGATGATTATTTTGTTAACTCTTACGCTAATCGGCCTAAAATCACCACTTAAAACTATGTATAACTTAAACTAATATAACAATAGGTAATAGAATGCCAGAAAAAGACTCAATACAACGGACATTCCGAATTCTGGGGCCTTTTAAGCAATAAGAGATCATGCCGCAGTAAGTTGGCTTTTGCAATGTTAGAAGACAATATTTTCACCACGAGAAAAGAAATCGTCTTTAAACTATTAAATTTTAGAAAACATCCTTATTTCCTTTATTCTTTTCAGAGTTATCTCTACCCAGATTAACATTTTGTACTGATTAACAATTTTATCAAATATTTTCGATCGTTTCCTGAATCGAGCAGCGTTCATCTCTTTTTTGGACTCGGACTTTGGAATCGAATTGTGCTTGATTAAATGTCTGTATGAGGCTTTTCTCCATTTTATATGGTGAAAACTTTCAAGTTTAAATTTTAGATTTTATTTCAATTTTAAAATTTTAATTTCAATTTGTTTCAATTTATTTTCATTCCATTTCAAATAATGTTTTGTTTTGAGGGACAATGTAACGTTTGGAACCACTATTGGTTCAGTACGATCATCCATATTAATCACACTCATGGCTATTTTTCATGTGGTATAAAAACATATGCTTCTTTTTCAATCAAAGGAAGGACTGAAAGAAGTAGTAATTGTCCAATAAACACTAGGAGCTGCCATCTGTGAAGACCCCAATTTTTATTTTACAGTTTGACTAGTGCTTTACTCAGATCATATTAGAGGCAAAAAATAGGCTAGTTAGGAAGTGACAGAGCGCAGCGAATATAACCAAGCGTTACACTTTTCGATTGTTTTGATATAAATAAACGTTTAAACAGTAAATTTTATCAAACAGTACGGGATAAGTTTTGATGACAGCTACAAGAGGTACAAAACTTACAGTTTTGGTAAGTTTTTGATGAGAGGAGTTTTGATAATAATACACAAATAGAAAATTTTACTTTTTTTTAATGGTGATTCCAAATATGTAAAATACATCATGTTTAAAGCTACTCTTCAAAAGCTACGATCCTGAAAAAATTTGCTTAATTTTCTGAAAAGGTTGAAAACACCCCGAAAGGGCAAATGATCCTGAAATAATTAGATCTTCAAATTCAGCTCCTTATAAGACTCGATTGTGGAGCTTTCAAGCTCTTATCTTAAATAATATTGAATTTTGCTTCCTATTCTTCGAGAAGGAAGATCGCAGGTGTGTGTTTACTTTTTTCTCCGGGGGTTGTTGTATCAAGTTATTGGTTCTAGAATATTACAAGAAGGCTCATTTAAGTGAAAGTTAGGAGTTCTAGTATTCTTTTTAATTAGCCAAAAAGATTTTACAATAAAAATTTGGCATTTTATAGCACAAATTTGAGTGGATCAAAATTCAAAAATGATGAAATATTTTTTGATTTTTTGTTAAATCAAACTTAAATTCAGTTAAAAAAAAGTTTTTTTTTTAACTGAATGTAAGGAGTGACATTAAAACTCAAAACGAACAGAAATTTTTCCGTATACAAAAGGAGCTGTCCCCTACTCAGCACCTCGCTCCCTACGCTGAGGTTTGACTCTCTGTCACAACTCTACTTTTTAAATTAATAAAAACTTTAGCATAAAGAACAAGGTGTTGAGGAGGAGACAGCCCCTTTCATATACGGAATAATTTATGTCCGTTAAAAAAAACTTTTTCTTTTATTTAATTCCTCCAACAAGCATTTAATGATAATGGAGGTTATACAATGAAACACAGTTTGACTAAAAATCAAGTGACTTAGCTTATTTAAATAAAGCTTTAAAAGAAATGTCTATATGCTATTAACCGTAAATTTTGCATGTACTGTGCAACTTTTTTGGACCTTGTGCAACAAGTCAGCATCACTGCATGTGAAGCTACGGAGCTCAATATGTGGTTTTTAAGTAATTTAAAATTTATGCGTTATTTCATTATTTTTGAATTTTGTTCCACTCAAATTTGTGCTATAAAATGCTAAATTTTTATTGTAAAATCTTTTTGGCTAATTAAAAAGAATACTAGAACTCCTAACTTTCACTTAAATGAGCCTTCTTGTAATATTCTAGGACCAATAACTTGATACAACAACCCCCGGAAAAAAAAGTAAACACACACCTGCGATCTTCCTTCTCGAAGAATAGGAAGCAAAATTCAATATTATTTAAGATAAGACCTTGAAAGCTCCACAATCGAGTCTTATAAGGAGCTGAATTTGAAGATCTAATTATTTCAGGATCATTTGCTCTTTCGGGGTGTTTTCAACCTTTTCAGAAAATTAAGCAAATTTTTTCAGGATCGTAGCTTTTGAAGAGTAGCTTTAAACATGATGTATTTTACATTATTTGGAATCACCATTCAAAAAAAGTAAAATTTCCTATTTGTGTATTATTATCAAAACTCCTCTTATCAAAAACTTACCAAAACTGTAAGTTTTGTACCTCTTGTAGCTGTCATCAAAAGTTACCCCGTACTGTTTGATAAAATTTACTGTTTAAACGTTTATTTATATCAAAACAATCGAAAAGTTTAACTCTTGGTTATATTCGCTGCGATCTGTCACTTCCTAACTAGCCTATTTTGGCCTCTAATATGATCTGAGTAAAGCACTAGTCAAACTGTAAAATAAAAATTGGGGTCTTCACAAATGGCAGCTCCTAGTGTTTATTGGACAAGTACTACTTGTTTCAGTCCTTCCTTTGATTGAAAAAGAAGCATATGTTTTTATACCACATGAAAAATAGTCATGAGTGTGATTAATATGGATGACCGTACTGAACCAATAGTGGTTCCAAACGTTACATTGTCCCTCAAAACAAAACATTATTTGAAATGGAATGAAAATAAATTGAAACAAATTGAAATTAAAATTTCAAAATTGAAATAAAATCTAAAATTTAAACTTGAAAGTCTTCACCATATAAAATGGAGAAAAGCCTCATACAGACATTCAATCAAGCACAATTCGATTCCAAAGTCCGAGTCCAAAAAAGAGAAGAACGCTGCTCGATTCAGGAAACGACCGGACATATTTGATAAAATTGTTAATCAGTACAAAACGTTAATCTGGGTAGAGATAACTCTGAGAAGAATAAAGGAAATAAGGGTGTTTTCTAAAATTTAATAGTTTAAAGACGATTTCTTTTCTCGTGGTGAAAATATTGTCTTCTAACATTGCAAAAGCCAACTTACTGCGGCATGATCTCTTATTGCTTAAAAGGCCCCAGAATTCGGAATATCCGTTGTATTGAGTCTTTGTCTGGCATTCTATTACCAATTGTTATATTAGTTTAATTTATACATAGTTTTAAGTGGTGATTTTAGGCCGATTAGCGTAAGAGTTAACAAAATAATCATCATGGTTAGGTATTGGGAGAAACTAATATCTCTGGATATTTAAGGCAGCAGAGCATAGGTGCTTGAGCGATATGAGAGAAAGCTTTCGGGCTATACAACAGAAAGCCAAAATTAGGCTTTGGAATAACAAGAAAGGATTAAGCCCAAAAACGGTGGAGGAGGCCAAACAAGTAAGGATGATTTTCAAGACCCAGAGAATCAGCAGTCTATATGCACATAGCATGTTTGAAATTAGTTCAGCTCTCCCCTCAAGGTTTCTTCAGGTGATTATTTCAATGTTCTTAGTAATAGCAGTACTCACTACAGCAGTAGTAGTTTTAGGGATATTAGTGGTAGTACTAGTAGTTGTTGTGATAGTGATTGAAGCAGTGGTCGTTGTAGTAGTAGTAGTTTGCAAATTTTACCTTTTTAGCCAATTGATCATCTCCCTTATCATTTTCTGGAAGTTCCAAATTTATATACTCAGTGGTTCATATGTTACGCCCTTTTGCAAATCCGTATGCAGATAAAAAGCAGATGAAAATTTACTAGATGTTTTCCAGAGAAATTGCCTACGGATTGTTCTGGGTACCCGGCTGACTGATCGTATTTCAAACAGTAAGTTGTAAGAAAAATATGGTTCAATCCCGCTTTCTAGGGCTATAATGAAAGAAAGGTTGAGATGGCTAGGCCACGTTCTACAAATGAAGGATGACAGATTACCGAAGATTGTCCTTTTTGGCCAACCGTCTGGGGCTACACGGAAAGCAGTTCGTCCTTGTCTGGGTTGGGAGGATGTCATAACTAAAGATTTAAGGGAAATGGGAACTTCCTGGGAGGGAGTAAAGAGGGAGGCTTTAAATAGATTAGGTTGGAGGAGGAGCTTGCGTAGCTGTGTTGGCCTCAGGCGGCTTGGTGCTGCAGTGAGTTATTAGTAGTAGTAGTAGCAGTAGTATGCACATTACATGTTTTGATTTAGTTCAACACTCCCCTCAAAATTCCTTGAAACACTCACTTCAAGGCCCTCCGTATTTTGGGGAAATAGAAATCAAATGTGCATAACTTTTCTCAATAACATGTACTATATTTAAACAATGAACAAATTTCTAACTTACAGCCCTTACCTTGAGGCGTCAGAAGGGGGGGGGGGGCTAGACCTTTAAACAATGTCGAAAAATTGATGTCTGAAAATTGTGTTTGGATGTTTGATTTGGGAAATGATTGACGTTGGGGGGGGTGGTTGTTCTCAGATAATCTTAGACTGTTAAAAAGGGCACTATAACTTCCAATTTTAAATCAAATAAGCCCTGTCTGAAGTTTATACGACTACTCATTTCATAGAAACATTATATACCCCCAGGGAATAACTTACATTCCTTTCCCTGGGCTCAGGGGTTGCAATGCAACACTGGTTGCATTGTTATATGTTCCTTGGACTATTTTAAGCAAAATAGCTCTCTCACAATTTCAATCGGACGCGTTTGATAAAAAATTTGGGGCTAATTGCCCTCCATCACTTTTACTCTTAAAAAGGACACTAGAATTTCTGATTACCAGGCCAATGAGCCTTCTCCAAAGTTTATAGGACCACCCTTTCTATAAGAACCTTTTATGCCCCATGGGCATTACTTAAAACCCTTGCCATGAGGGTTGGGATATTAATCTTCAAATACATAATTATTGGACAAATATGCTGAACAAAAAGTCTATTTCAAAATTTGAATTGGATGTATTTGTGAAACGATTGGTGTTGGGGGGGGGGCAGGTTACTCTGCAATCCGTTTAGAATATTAAAAAGGGCACTATAAATTGTAATTAGCAGTCGAATAAGTCCATTTTGAAGTTTCTACGACAATTCCATCTATACAAAGTGCCCTGGTCTATAAAAACAAGTAAATAGTATATTGTAGCAGCATGGTTCTTTACTTAGGCAGCGCTATTGCGCTGCCTATGGTCAATTATGCCCCTTAACAGCTTTCAGTATTAATAAATATTACATTATATACCCCACCCAAAACAACAAAAAAAAGGAAAAGAAATATTAACATGCATCCACAACCATCATTCTTAGCGCCTTTTATTTCAGTTTAGGGCCTTTTAGAATTTTCACCCATCTCTCCTCACAAAAGAATAACTAAAATGTGTGCAATTTGGATCATGCTCCAAGCAATTTCAATTATATCCAATTGAATAAAACTCAAGTCACAAGCTTAGGTAGAGTTTTTATATAAGTAGCTAATATGCTAAATAGCTTCGTGTCCCCCACTTGCTTGCGTAAAAATTTTTGAGAATGAAACATCATTTTGACCGTGGAAAAAGTTTTCCCTATCCTAATAACGTTTCAAAAACTTCCCTATCTCATTTTTTCTTCCCAGGGTTATCTCCACGCCCATTAACACATTGTACTGATCAATCATCTTAATCAAACATGTCCGACCGCTTACTTAATCGAACATCGTTCATCTCTTTTTTGGACTTGACTTTGGAATCGAATTATGCTTGATCGAATGTCTGCGTAAAGTTTTCTCCCTTTTAAACGTTTTGTTTACAAGAAGTTTGTGATATCTCCGTTTGTAAAGTTGGAGCTTAACCAGAATATGGATAAGAGCTCTATTGAAAAGATCTCGAATTCGGATACTTGATTTGTATGCTTAAAATTGAAAGATAAACAAAAAGCTTTTGTTTGATAATATCATTTTTCCATAGCTTTTAAATAAGGCCCTGTTTTTTCTAAGAGATTGACTGATTAATTTTATTACAGAATATATATAGCTCTTAACTGACTTGTTCAAAATATTAAAATGGTAAGCCCGAATAAAAAATTGAACACTTGTTACAACAGCACAAAAAAGAATTGGAAAGGGCTGAAAATATAGTTGAGGCCTTTGACTTTGGCTAGTGGGATAATTGTTTACAAGAAATATAGACCCGTTAATCCAACAAAACAATCGAAACCAAAAGAGCAAGTCTTCTAAAGTTTTGTCATTAACACTTTAATCGAAATTAAATGTTGTTTTTAATAATAAATGCCGCTACGTTGAAAAACTAGTCAATTATTGTTAATGTAAATCTACAGACTAGTGTCCCCGGTACTATTTCCGTGATGAACCCCAATCAACAAATTGAGCCCCAGCACCCCAATTACCCCTTCGTCAGAAAGATGAACTGGTATTTTGGGGGTTCATCTCTCGAATGAATAGGTATTTTATTGTGCGTTAAAACCATCTTAAACCTAGTCCCTGTATCCAAGGATGTATCCAGGTTTTTTTTACCTTAGAAAGAGTTCAAAAACTTACATAAACCATAAAAAAAATTTACATACTTTTTTGTTGCTTTTTTATTAATTGAACACAAATTTTGGGGGTCAAACCCGGTACTCCTTCCCCTGGATACGGACCTACTTATACCCTGAGACCGCCTTTGTCAAAATTCGAAAATCAACAAGTGAGATTCCTAATATCCCTAAGTCATTACATGCTAACCTTATTCAATGAAAGGAATCGCAAAAAGCAACCTAAAGCTTGAATTTAAAATTAATAGAATAGGTCGGACTACGGACAGTAAAATGCTTAAAGTTAACTTCAGCTCAACTAAAGCCAAAATCATCTATCCAGCACTCAAATAATCCATCATCTATCTATCAGCAGTCAAAGAATCTATCATCTATCTATCAGCACTCAAGGTCCAAAAGCGCTCAAAATCATCTCTCCGGTTGGGAGGCTGCTTAATTTCCTGCTTACATTGTCTTGGATTTGTACGCTAAGTTCAAGTAAATCAGCATGGGTAAATGCACCTCAAGTGATCAAAACTAAAATTAACTGTTAGATAAAAGTTTTTTATAGACTTTTACTACCGTAGTTTGCTTTGCGAAAGCAGTAGATATCGATAGAATCTTTCCAATTAGAAAAAACACCATTTTCTAATATGTTTTATTGTTTTGTCTTCGATATCATGAATTTTCGGAAGTAAAATAAAATAGAATTTTAAATCATCAAATCAGCCAATTGATTTAGTCACAAATTCAACAAAAAAACAAGTTTTTTTTAACTGCAAGTAAGGAGCGACATTAAAACTTAAAGCAAACAGAAATTATTCTGTATATGAAAGGGGTTGTCTCCTCCTCAACACCTCGCTTTTTACGCTAAAGTTTGACTCTTTGTCAAAGTTCTACTTTTTAAAACAATAAAAAACTTTAACGTAAAGAGCGAGGCGTTGAGAAGGGGACAACCCCTTTCATACACGGAATATTTTCTGTTCGTTTTAATGTCGCTCCTTACTTGCAGCTAAAAAAAACTTGTTTTTTCATTTAATTTCTGAACGTTTTTGAATTAATGCATGTTTTGATTTTGGCTCACCGCACATAAATAATAAAAACGCAAATTGCATATTTTTTTTATGGCTAAATGCCTTTCTCATAGTTTTGATCACACGATTTTGATCAAAAAAGTGTAGGGGGAGGAGGCCTATTTGCCTTCAAATTTTTGGTTTCTTAAAAAGGCCACTAGAACTTTTTATTTTTCCCACTAACGTTTTTATTAGAAATCATAATATGTAACTTATGAATTAACTTACGTAATTAACTTATATATTTGTATATTTTTATTACGTATATGAGGGGATTCGTCAATGACTCGCTCTTTACAATAAAGCTTGAATTTCATCCCAATTCTTGAAGAATGAAACTTGAATCACAAAGGCTGTAGAATAAATTGTTAAAATTACTAAAAAATACTTTAGCATAAAGAGCGAGGTATCGTGTAGGAGACAAGCTCCCTTCTATGCGTATTAATTTCTATTCGTTTTAGGTTTTAATGCTGCTCCTTACTTCTAGCTGAAAATACTTTTTGTTCTCATTGTTTTTTTTTCAAATAATGCTAGAAAATCCTAAGGCCTCTTCATGAAATTCGCTTCTGTCATGATGTTTTCACCTTTCTTTCTTTCCCAAATGAAAAATTATCAAAATTTTATGGAAGATATGTCGTTGTATGTAAATTAAATAAAATTCCTCCAGGGAAAGATACTCCCACTTAAACCCCTCCCCGAACCCTCTGACTATATGTAAATAATAATCAAAGTTTGTAAATTGCAGCCCCTCCCCCGAGAACTTTGGGGGATTAAGTCGTCCCCAATGACATAATCCCCAAAGAAATAAATTTTTTGCCTATGCTGAACAAAAAGGCTATCTCGAAATTTTGATCCGGTGACTTTGGGAAAAAATAAGCGTGGAAGGGTGCCTAGATGCCCTCCAATTTTGGTCACTTTAAAAAGGTACTAGAAATTTTAATTTTCGTTAGAATGATCCCTCTCACGACATTTTAGGACCACTCGGTCGATACGATCATCCCTGGAAAAAAAACCCAAAAAAACAAAGAAATGAACACGCATCCGCGATCTGTCTTTTGATAAAAAGAAGTTCCTCATTTTTTTTTTAGATAGGAGCTTAAAACTTCTACAATAGTATTTTTTGATACGCTGAATCAGATGGTGCGAATTTTTGTTAAGATTCTATTACTTTTAAGGGTTTTTTTCACCTATTTTCACAAATAAGGCAAATTTTCTCATGCTCTTGGCTTTTGAAAGGTAAGAGTAAATTTGATGAAACTTATATATTTAAAATAAGCATTAAAATTTAATTCTTTTTATGTAACTATTGGTATCAAAATTCTGCTTTTTAAAGTTTCAGTCACTATTGAGCCGTGTCGCTCCACGTGCCGTGTTCGTTACCCTGAACTGTTTGGCATGAAATTTTGAACAAGTGTGTGAGCTATTTTTCTAAAATAATCCCTAATATTTTAAACCAACTCCTATTCAATTTGAAAGAATTTATGAACTTTCACCATGTGTAATATTAAATGAATTTTTCAATTCCATTTTGTTGCAGGCTTAGACAGAATATCCATTTTCTTTGTAGTTCAACAAGGAAGTCTTTCAGATGAATACAAATTTCAGTTTAAAAAAACATTACTGCGCTCAATTCCTTGTGCATATAAAGGGCCCAATGTCTCTAGAGGGCCCAAAATGTTTAAAAGATAAAAATGCCCTTGCCAAGAAAGGCAGTGACAAGCGAAATTCTTCGTTGAATTTCTTCACAAAATTCTTGCTTTAGTAAAATGGGTTTCACAGAAAAGTACCATGGCATAGAATATCACGACAAAAAAAATACAAAGAAAAACCAAAAACACCTCACCAAATAGAGACATCAACACCTCACCAGAAAGACCTTGACCAAAAACACATCTTGAATAGAATTACTTTGACAAAAATTCTATTTGCCCAAAATGGGAGTCTAAGTTGCTGTGACAGCAATAAATGTCCATTGGACATCTACCTTACTTAGAAACAAATTCTATATGGCATTAACTGTAATAACACGTTTATTTATTTATCTGATGTTTAACAGCTTGTGCTATTCCCATGACGAGACATATCTTTTCCAAGGCTTTCACTCAAATCAACAAGATTTCATATCATGGAACGTTCGTACGTGACTTGCTGGACAAATCTATTTGACTACTAAAAGCTTTATGATGGATAAAATAACATCCAAAATGCAAAACAGTGTTGAACTGGAAGTGTTAAATATGTAAAGTGGAGAGATATAATGTCTTTTCTTGAAGTGCGCATCTAACCTCTTAAGTGTACAAATTCAGGCAAACTAGCAAAATGACAGGTACCAAATCCTCCCTTAAGTGTTTCTTTGGAGGAGGATGTTTCTTCAGCTGTATGCTGATACTACATTATTCTTAAAATATTTTTCGTATATTTATAATGTATAATATAGAGCAAGTATTGAAATACGTCAATAGGTAAACCACTATAACAGGTCTAAGGAGAATAAACCGTGCATTACCTTCTCTGATCTTACGCCGTTCCGTTCACATTTTCCTCTATTTTTAACCAAAGCACCAAGGTCTTGGAGCTCACTGATTTCGTTGAAGCTGCTTGAAATTAAGATTTTCTGCCCAATAGGACATTCAAAGTAACAACATGGCTCTCTAATTTTCTTAAAAATTGTTTGCTATTAAAAGATTCAAAGTCAGCAAAATGATGGGTCTAATGATGGACCAATCGGGGAATCAATGAGTTCCGGTAAGAAGACCTGAACAACTAGTTGTGATTTGTGCTTGTATTTTTTGTGCTATCAACTGCTTCAAACGGTTGAAGAAAAATCCAAGTAAACCCTTACTGAAGACATGAGATTGTTCTAACGACTACTTCAGAGGGTTAAATGGAAGCCTAAGAAAACCTTTGTTGAAGACATGCAGTTGTACTATCAACTGCTTTAAAACGCTGAATAGCAACCTATGGAAACCTTTGCTGACAACATGCAGCTATACTGTCATCTGCCTCAAACGGCTGAACAGACATTTAAGAAAACCTCTGCTGACGTCATGGAGTTGTGCTATCAACTGCTTCAAACGGCTAAACAGAAATCCAAGAAAACCTTTACTGACGACATGCAGTTGTGCTATCAACTGCTTCAAACAGATGAATAGAAACCTAAGAAGACCTTTGCTGTGACATGCAGTTGTGCTATCAACTGCTTCAAAGAGCTGAACAGAAATCTAAAGAAATTATTGCTGACGACATGTAGTTATGCCATCAGCTGCTTCAAAGGCTGAAGAGAAATCTAAGAAAACCTTTTCTGATGACGTGCATTTGTGCTATCTACTGCTTCAAAGAGCTGAACAAAAATTTAAGGAAACCTTTGCTGACGATTTGCAGTTATGTTATCAACTTCTTCAAACGGCAGAACAGATATCTAAGGAAACCTTTGCCAACAAATTGCAATTGTGCTATCAACTGCTTTAAACAGCTGAACAGAAACCTAAGGAAACCTTTGCTGGCAATATGTAGTTGTGCCATCAACTGTTTCTAACGGGGGGATAGAAATCTATGGAGACCTTTGCTTACGACGTGGAAAAAAAGCTCAAGCAGGTCGCTTAAACACGTTGTGCTTGTTGTCTGTTATAAGTTGATGTGCCTAGAGTTGCCAAAGAACAAACAAAGAGTGAAATTTTAATGAAGAAACAAATGAACGGGACTATGACCAGTAGAAAAAAAGAATAAAAATTCAAAACGACGCGGATATTTCACCTATATGAAAACGAGGCGTCTTTGAACTTAGATGAAAAAAAAATATAAAAACTAACATAACCCAAATACATAAAAACCAAAACCATGGAGTAAGAACAAGCATTATTAAAACCTACTACTGTCGCATTTGATCCACAGTGATTTACTCAATCGAGTTACTTCAAAGAGAAAACCAACGCAACTGGATAAAATAATATGAAATGGAAATGAAGTTAATTATTCTGTTGCGAAACAATCCCATTGTTTACAACTATTGCTGCAACTCTCCTAAGTCTTTTGTTTAATCTCATTCCCAAGTGATTTTGTATAATCTTAATACCCCCATTAACTACTGGTTCACTTTTCAAAAGAATGTTTTTAATTGGATCAACATTAGAATTTCCTCTATTTCTATGTTTTGAGATAATGGACAACATATGTTCTATTTATTTCAATAGCCTCCTTCGCCCATTGATTAAAGGCTTTATCATTAAAAATGGTTGTGACATCATTGAATTGTACATAATGGTCAGGGTGGTAGGAAATGTGTTCAGCCAAAGGGGAAAAAATTTTATGAGGTTTGCTCCATTATAAAGCTTTTTCTATTGAGTTACGATGCTCAATAAATTTTTCAACAAATTATTGATGACTGTGGCCAATTTAAAACTTCCCACATGATCAAGGGATACTATAAGCCCCACAAACCAAATTACCCTGAGCCGACTCCTTCTAAGAATTTAGGAAACTGCTCAATGGTCAAATTGACTGGAAAAATATATCAAAGTTATGTTTCTGTAGAATCTATTTTCTGCTTAAGATCTTTCACTCCCTAAGGTTGCCATTAGTCATGCCGCCCACAGAAATCTTGATCAACCTATTCTGTCCACCAGATAAATGATTTCCCGATCTCAGTTCTAACAGAATGCCAACATTCTTGTAAATTACCATGGACATCAGAATACAACATCCTTCCCCACATCTAGCCCATCTTAGGTCTATTCACACCGGAAGGTCGTGATTTTCAAGATTTTTAATTCTATTGTTTCAAAATTCTAGAGCTTTTAGGGCAGTACCAGATTTTCAGCAGTGATGCTTATTTGAATCATGGAAATAAATAAATAAAATGAATATCATAAAGTAAAAAAATGCCAAATTTTTCGAATTGGACAACGCTTTTTGTCCGTAAAAATTCAAGTATCAAGGAGATTCTTATTACCAAACGGAGCTTCAAAGGAAAATTACATTTTCTAAGGATGTTTTAGTGTCATGTGTTTTCAGGCTATTTTATGCTGATTTATCACCAAGTTTCTTTTTTAATTTGGCATATGCTACAACCAAAAACTGTGTTAATTCATTTGGAGGCCTTTTGAATTCCCAATTGAATTCCCACATTCTTAAGAAATATATAGTTGTGCAAGTTTTGACTTCACTAATTCGAACAATGAGATTTAATTTCCACTGTTCTTGGTACTTTAACGGCTAATTTCTCAGTGTGAAATGAGACAGCAAATGAATTTATTCGTTAAAATGAGAGCAGTATGAATTCAAATATTCCTGGTAGTCTCATCAAGTTGGGCACTTAGCAGTAGGAGCTTTTTGTATCAGAAAAGCCTTTGTTTTAAACATATTTACTTAAGCCTAGAGATGGAACACTTACTCCAAGAACCATTGGATTATATCTTCTCTAAAATACAATTTAGAGAAAATTGAGATAGTCAAGTTTGCTGTGATTTAGGAAGACATTCCTTGGTGATTTGTCTTCTTTCCTTATCCCAAAAATGGAAATTGTCACCAAAATTTCCTTTTCCTCCTTTGGGCATTTGATTTTACTCAACTAATTGCGTCGTGTTGGAAATGAAATAGTTTGGTTAATATTCCCAAAACTTATTTTCATTGAAAGAGTGAAAAGATATATAGTACTATTTAAAAAAGTGCCATAGGAGGAGACACGAAGTGTCTTTTTGCACATAAAAGGCAAGGGCGGAGAATCTAACCTGTCTGAATAAAAATAAAGGCAGGATTGAATCTAAAGAGGCCAAAGTTGACCCAACTGTTGGGAAGAGTGGAGTTTTGGAATTTTGGAGGACACTGGGAAAGAGGGGATTGGTTGGAAAAGTGATATCGTTCCTAGTGCTCTTCAAAAATACTTGAATTCCCGAATTGTTTTTCATAGTAAAAGAAAGAATGTACATGATATTGTTCAAGAAAATGTAAAAAGAAGGTGCAATACGTAAATAGTGCATAGGACAGGCTTTTGTAGTTTGACGATTATCAGCTCCACCTTTCCACAACCTCTCCTCTCAATTCCACCACCTGGGGCATAAAAATTAATAAGAGAACATTACCATTAACCAGTACACAGCAATGGATGAGCAAAAAGATATAATAGAGTGAATCTGATTCACTAGTGGCGCCTCTTTATTACAATTAAATAATGAAAAACAAGTTTTTTTAACTGAAAGCAAAAAGCGACATTAAAACTTAAAACGAACAGAAATTACTCCGTATCTAAAAGGGGCTTTTCCTCCTCAACGCCCCGCTCTTTACGCTAAAGTTTGACTTCCTCTTAACTCTATTTTTTAAATCAGTAAAAAAATTTAGCGTAAAGAGCAGGGCGCTGAGGAGGAAAAGCCCCTTTCATATACGGAGCAATTTCTATTCGTTTTAAATTTTGATGCTGCTCCTTACTTTCAGTTTAAAAAACTAGTATTTTTATTTAAATTCTGAACGTTTTGAATTAATGCATGTTTTGATTTTGGCTCTCCACACGTAAATAGTTAAAACGAAATTTACATATTAATTTTTTTGGCTACATGGCTTTCTCTAGTTTTAATCGAAAGATTTTGGAAAAAACGAACGGAGGAGGAGGTCTATTTGCGCTCCAATTTTTTGTTACTTCAAAAGACAATTAGAACTTAACGTTTCATTAGTAAAAAAATATACGTAACTTACGTAACGTAAAATACACTAATTAACTTACGTAACAACTTCTATATTTGTATGTTTTTATTAAGTATATGGGGGTTCATCCCCTCCTCAATACCTTGCTTTTTACACTAAAGCTTAAATTTTGTACCAATTCCTTAGGAATGTCCCCTGAATCACAAAGGCTGTAAAATGAATAGTTGCCATAACAAAAAATACTTTAGCGTAAAGAGCGAGGTATTACGAGGAGGTGAACCCCTCATATGCGTAATAATTCCTGTTCCTTTAAAATTTTAATGATGCTCCTTACTTTAAGTTACTGAACAGTTACAACTCTAGATGCTATCGAACAGCGTCGCAAAGCACGCCTAGCGAAAGACATTGTTACCTGCAGACGTCTAAACGGCATATGAAATAAATTCCTCCACAGAGACAGAAAGCTGTTCACCGAGAAAGAGGCAGCCGATCTTGAGAATGCCGCCAGAAAGGGTGACAAACCCGCTCTATAGAAACATCTTCGGGATCTTACAGATGGAAAGCCATCCTTCCTAGGCCCTATCACATCTAATGATGGAAATATTCTCACTGACGAGAGCGCTCAACTCTCTACCTGGAAGGATCACTTCTCTTCACATCTAAACCTGGACTGTGTTAGCCAGCCTGACCCTGACCTTCTTCAAGTTGCATCCAGCACGCCTGAGGCCCCGTGCGAAAGTGTGCTACACCCTTTAACCTATACAGAAATCCTGAAATCTCTGAAATGGATGAAAGCAACCGAGCCCCAGGAGTCTGTGGTATCCCTGCAGAAATGCTGAAATATGGTGGGGCAGCGACCCTTCTCTGGCTCCAAGTACTGTTCTCCATAGTATTTCGTACAGAATGGATTCCAAAACACTGGCGAGCGGGCGTCATTCTGCCTCTCTGGAAACGGAAAGGCAGTCGAAGAATCTGCTCCAACTATCGTGGCATCACACTCCTCTTTCTGCCCGGGAAGCTCTTCGTTATGACCCTCCTGGACCGCTGTACCACTTTCCTCAGAAGCCAACGAGGAATCCAACAGGCTGGCTTCATGGCAGGAAGGTTCACCATGAAGCAAATATTCACAATATGGCAGCTGATAGAAAAGATTTTCGAGAATTTCAACAAAGGCAACAATGTTGCCTTTGTGGATTTCAAGGCTGCTTTCAATTCTGTCGACCGGCAATCACTCTGGCTCATACTGAAAACAATGGGACTACCAGCGAAATACTGCAACCTTTTCGAGTGGCTCCACGAAAGGAATGAGAGCTGCGTGCAAGTCAATGGCAGACGCAGCTCGTCTTTTGAAATCAATACTGGAGTCCGTCAGGGCTGTGCTGCTGCTCCAGAGCTATTTAATTGTGTCATCGACTACATTATGACTCGGAGCATAACCGCCTCCAGCTTGGGTTGTATTACGATGATAGAGTATTTTCAGAAGCTGATTATGCCGATGACCTTGCTCTTGTCTCCGATTCACCGTCGAAGCTAACAGTAGCCCTACAGATCCTTGCTGATGAAGCCTTAAAGATAGGGCTGTCGATTAATTGGCAGAAGACAAAAGTGGTATTTGTTGAGCCCCGTAACTCACCGCGTCCCCCCGGCAGTCCTAATGGTCGGTGACAAACCAGCTGAGATTGTTGAGGAATTTACATACCTTGGCTCTATCCTCTCAAATGACGGATAAATCCTCAAAGATCTAATGCACCGAATCACCAAAGCCTCAGCTGTAGTGGGAAGACTAAGTGCCCTTTGGAGGAAACCTTCTATCAGCCGTAGGACCAAGATACGAATATACAATACTTCGGTCGGATCCGTGCTTCTTTACGGAGCCGAAACCAGGACAGCCACTCAGTCTGTGCTTAACACCGTAAATGCAGCCCAAACTAAACATCTTCGCTGCATTGAAGGACTACGCTGGCACGAATTTTGTTAGCAACGAGAACCTCCTGGCGTTAACTGCTCAAACGCCCTTCTCAGTCCAACTCAACCAACGAACACTACGCTGGTACGGACATCTCCTTCTCATCCCCCCCGACACTCCCGCACGAACGATTTTAGACTTTGATCCCATGCTGCACGGGGGGAAGCACACTAGAGGTTGTCCCCCAACCAGATGAAAGGACACGACAGGTGCCTTCTTAGCCATAGCAAATATTCAGAAGGACGCCCACATGCTTGTTAGAGACCGGTCTAAATGGAGGCACCATGTAGCATCACTTTCGACGCCGGAAGCATTTCGGCAGGAGCATTAAGTCAAGTAAGTCAAGTTGCTTTAGGTTGAAAAAAACTTTTCATATTTATTTTGTCATTGTTTTATTAAATAATACTAGAAAATCCTGAGCCCCCTTCATTGAAATTCTCTTCCCCTATGACATATTCCTCCTTGGATAGATCCTCTCACGTAGCCCCGCCTCAACTCCCTCCCCCCTCCGAACCAAAAAATCCCCCTGAAAACGTCTGTACACTTTCCAATAACCATTACTATAGGTAATGGTTACTATATGTAAACACAGGTAAAAGTTTGTAACTTCCAGCCCCTCCCATGGGGACTTTGGGGATTAAGTCGTCCTCAATGATATAGTTAGTATGTTTTCGACTATGGTGAATAAAATGGCTATCTCAGAATTTTGACCTAATGACATTTGGGAGAAAATGAGCGTCGGATGGGGCCTAGGTGCCCTCCAATTTTTTGGCCACTTAAAAAGGGCACTAGAGCTTTTAATTTTCGTTAGAATGAGCCCTCTTGCGAGATTCTAGGACCACTGAGTCGATACGATCACCCTTGGGAAAGAAAAAAAGACAAAAAACAAATAAACTTGCATCCGTGATTTGTCTCCTGGCAAAAAATGTGAAATTCCACATTTTCAAACAGTTCGTGGTAACGAGCTTTAGTAAGGAGCGACCCCGCTCAATAGTAACCGAAACTCTAAAAAACTGAATTTTTATAATAATAGTTACATCAAACGAATCTCATTTTTATGCTTATTTTTTTTCATAGACATGTATTTTGGGGGTGATACCTGACGCGGGGATGCCATGGATATTCTGTGGTAGCCACAACACTGTGCTGGGTAGAGAATTTAGAGTGGCGAAACCCTATATAGGCCAGTGTATTCTCCTGATGAGCCCTTATGTTGGGTGTTGCCTCTGAATTATTTGTCTATATTATTTTTTCTATGGTTTGGTAAATGACGACTTATACTTATTGACGACATGACTGCCTGTCCATGGATTATTCTTTATGGTTGATTGTGTGTGGCTATGCTGTTTGACCTATGTGATTGTATGGATGAGTAGGGTTAAGGCCTCATTCAAGTGCTGGTCTATATTAATCACTAATTTAGGAAAACAGTCTTCCTTTTCTCCTTCTGTCTCTTTTTTTTTTTTTTTTTTTTTTTTTTTTTTTTTTTTTTTTTTTTTTTTTTTTTTTTTTTTTTTTTTTTTGTGTTTGTGCTGTAGCATTGGTGATTTCTCTTTTCATGATATAAGTTTCATTAAGTTTAGACTTACCCATCAAAAGTTACGAGCCCGACAAAATTTGCCTTATTTTAGAAAATAGGGGGTAACACCCGTTAAAAGTAATAGAATCCTAACGAAAATCACACCATCAAATTCAGCGTATCAGAGAACTCTACAATAGAAGTTTCAAGCTCCTATCTACAGAAATGTGGAATTTTTCATTTTTTGCCACAAGACAGATCACAGATGCGTGTTTATTTGTTTGTTTGTTTTTTTGTTTTTGTTTTCTTTTCCCAGGGGTGATCGTATCGACCCAGTGCTCCTAAAATTTCATATGAGGGCTCATTCTAACGGAAATTTAAAGTTCTAGTACTCTTTTTAAGTGATCGAAAAAATTGAAGGGCACCTAGGCCCCCTCCCACGCTTATTTTTTCCCAAAGTCACCGGAGCAAAATTCTGAGATAACCATTTTATTCAAGATAGTCGAAAAACCTAATATCTAAGTCTTTGGGGATGACTTATTCCTCCACAGTCCCCGTGGGAGGGGCTGCATGTTACAAATTTTGACCAGTGTTTACACATAGTAATGGTTATTGGGAAGCGTACAGACGCTTTCAGGGGGATTTTTCAGGTTGGGGGAATGGGTTGAGGGGAGGGGGCTATACGGTGGGAACTCTCTGTGGAGGAATTTTTCATGGGGGAAGAGAATTTACATGAAGGGGTGCAGGATGTTTTTAACCATTTTTTTTAAAGAGCAATGAAAAAATAAATATGAAAAAGTTTCTTCAACTGAAATTAAGGAGCAGCATTAAAATCTGAAACGAACAGAAATTATTACGCACATTATAAGGTTCACTTCCAAATAATACTTCACTCTTTACGCTAAAGTAATTTTATTGGCTTCAACTATTTATTCTACGGTCTTTGTGATTCAGGGGTCATTCTTAACGAATTGGGACAAAATTTAAGCTTTAGTGTAAAGAGTGAGGTATTGAATAGGGGGCGAGCCCCCTCATATACGTAATAAAAACATACGAATTTAGAAGTTCATTACGTAAGTTAGTTCGTAAGTTACGTGTATTTCTACTAATAAAAACGTTGGTAAATTAAAAGTTCTAGTTGCCTTTTTAAGTAACCAAAAAACTGGAGGGTAACTAGGCCTACTCCCCCGCTCTTTTTTTTTTTCTCAAAATGGTCCGATCAAAACTATGAGAAAGCCATTTAGCCAAAAAAATAAATTAATCTGCAAATTTCCTTTTAATTATTCATGTGCAGAGAGCCAAAGTAAAAACATGCATTAATTCAAAAACGTTCAGAAATTAAACAAAAAAAAGTTTTTTTTAATTGAAAGTAAGGAGCGACATTAAAACTTAAAACGAACATAAATTACTCCGTATATGAAAGGGGCTGTTACCTCCTTAACACCCCACTCTTTACGCTGAAATTACTGTTTTAAAAAGTAGAGCTGAAAGAAAGAGTCTAACTTTAGCGTAAAGAGCGAGGCGTTAAGGAGGTAACAGCACCTTTCATATACGGAGTAATTTATGTTCGTTTTATGTTTTAATGTCGCTCCTTACTTTCAGTTAAAAAAAACTTGTTTTTTTTATATTTAATTATAGATAAGAGCTTGAAACTTCTACAATAGGGTTCTCTGATACGCTGAATCTGATGGTATGATCTTTGTTAAGATTGTATAACTTTTAAGGGGGTTTTCTCCCTATTTTCTAAAAAAAGGCAAATCTTCACAACCTCGTAACTTTTGATGGGTAAGATTAAACTTGATGAAACTTATATATTTGAAATCAGCATTGAAACATAATTCTTTTGATGTAACTATTGGTGTTAAAATACCATTTTTTAGAGTTTCTGTTACTATTGAGCCGGGTTGCTCCTTACTACAGTTTGTTACCACGAGCTGTTTGATAATATAGTATATGTATTAGGTTTTTATTCGTACATGGGATGGTCCTAACCATCCATGTACCCAAATGGTTAGGTTAGGTCCGAACCTAACCCAAATGGGAGTTTTGGGGTTGGGTTTTGTTGTTTTTTGGTGTTTCTTTCTTTTCCAAATGTGGATCGCCCATTTTTTTTTTTTTTTACTTATTCTTTATTATTTATTAATTAGATAGATAGATAGATAGGTGTATGTCAAAAACCCATGGGCCATATACTCACAAAAATATAAATAAATAATAAACAAGCAAGGAAATTAACAACAGTAAGAACACGCACAAAAAACAGAATTCAACGCAAAAAGTGCCTAATCTAACTACAAAAGAAATTAGTCATATAAAACTTTTTCTTCTTATTAAGGATTTATCTACATATACTCCCACTCGAAATATTGTGGTTGGGTTACTATTTTGTAGAATACCAGGAAGCATCAAATTAATCCCATGCAAATAAATTTCCCGTAAATCCAAGAGCACCGGGCATTTCCGGAGAAAATGATCCAAGTCTTTATCATCATCTTTACAAAGGGGACAAACATACCGCCTATGAGGACCAACTATCATTTTATTTTTGTCCAACGTTTTTTGCCTGTTCTGGATTGGAAGACAATTCGCCCTAAGCTGAATACAACGACGTAGAATCATAGCCGGTAAATTGAATTTAAAATAAACTTCCTCTCCAAAACTAGGTTTTGCCAGATTATAATGTTGTAGGGTTGTAGAATCTAAAACCAGCCCTTGCCGATGCTGAATTTCCTGACTCTCTAATATAAATCGTACCTGGCTTTCTAAATTTGTTGGTACATCAATAGAGCAAAGACCATTATTCCATAAATAAGGCATTCCTACTTTTTCTAGTAATGATTTAATTTGGGATGACCACGAGGTTTTTAAACCACATTTCAACATCTCTTCATATGCCACTCTTACTAGTCTATCTTCATTACTCTTAACTAACTTCAACCAGAATCTAAGCATTAAAATATACCTACGTAGCTTTAAAGAAAACAGGCCCATATCACCTTTCAGAATCTGTGAATGAGTTGTCTGATGTAGACCAAACACTCTTTTATAATACTAGAGCTGAAGGGACTCCAGTTGCAGTACCGTTTCTCCACCCCATATCTCTGCTCCATATTCTATCACGGGTAAAATTTGTGTGTTAAATATTCTTTTATGCATTTTTAGGTTTTTAATCCCCATTATCGTCGGGTTTGAAAATATTGCTGACATGGCCACCCAACCTCTCTTAATTATTTAATCAACATGACTCCTTAGGCTTCCATTTTCCGATAAGATAAAGCCTAAATATTTAATTCTTTTACTTATAAATAGTTCCTTATTATTAAATTTAAATGCATATTTTTCATCGCTCCCAACCCTCCTTTTTTTAAAAATAACAACTTCGCTCTTTTCAGTATTCAGCCTTAATTTTTTTATCTGCAAATATTCTTCTATGAGATTCAAAAGAGTCTGTAGATCTTGCGGTTTATTAGCCACCAAAGCAATTTCATCTGCAAATAATAAGAGAAATAGTTTTTGAGTCCCTAGCCTAACTTTCGGAGCCCATCTATTCTCTAGAAAGTTAACAACATCATTAATAAAAATATTAAACAACTTAGGTGAAAGGGTGCTGCCCTGTTTTACTCCCCGCTTAATATCAAAAAGCTTCGAAAACCTATTACCAACTTGAATGATTCCACTCACACAAGTATACATGCTCACTATCAATCTAACAAATGAATGGGGAAGGCCAATATTTAGCATGGCATCATTCAATAACTCTCTGTCTACACTATTAAAGCCTTATGGAGATCCAGAAATCCCACACAAAGACAAGTTTTACCCTTTCCATATTTATCTATTAATACCTTTAAAATAAACACACTATCTGTCGTCCCATACCCTGTCCTGAAACCTCCTTGTTCCTCATATATTAAATTATTTTTATTTAACCAATTGGAAAGCCTGGTATCTAATATTTTCTCCAAAACCTTACTTAAAGCAGGGACAAGCGCTATTAAACGATAATTTTCATGAGCCTTCGGGTTTCCTCTCTTAAAAAGTGGCATAAACAATGATGTCTTCCAAGCGCTCAGCCATTGCCCTGACGTTAACACCTTACTACAAAGAAGAACAATTATCGGCATCAAAATGGAAAGAAAATTCTTAAATAACAATATTGGTATACGATCAACACCCGCAGTAGTACCACCTTTTAAATTCTTAAATAATGACTTAATCTCTTGGCCATTCACATCACCCACTAAATCGTAATCATGTTCCCTCATGGGATAAATAACCGTCTCTGGGGTATGCGCTACCTCGTGAAGATCTACACAATCACCTTCTAAATTATTTAGGTAATCAGGCCATGAATCAGCTTCCGGAACAGCCTGGGTATTAACATTTCCCCTTCCATTATCGTTCTTTATATAGCCCCAAAACCTTTTAAAGTCTTTATTTCTAAAATCATGAGCAATGTCCAGTTTCTTCTTATTCTCGTACTCTTTTTTTTCTTTTTATTAAACTTTTATATTCTCTTCTTTTATCTTTATATTTAGCCAATCTCAGACTTTGATCTTCCGCGCTATCAAATTCATTCAAACGATTTAATAAATATTTTGCTTCTTCTTTCATTAACTTGCAATCCAAGTCAAAATATCCCTCATTCTTTTTTAGTTTTTTAGTCAGGCCACATGATTCTGCACAACTGCCCATTATTTTATTTAACAGCATAATTACACTATGTGCATCTTTTTCATTGTCTTCTAACGCTTTCAACTTATTTTTTACATGCGACTCCAAGAGCTCCCTTCTAAATGCCTCAATATCTTTATCTGTGAAATAATTTCTAATTCGTTTTTCTAAACCAATTTTTCTATAATCCGCATTGTAGAAATGTCTTACTCGTGAACCGTGGTTCACAAACTGCCCAATCTTCACCTCAAGCATAATAGCTCTATGATCAGATCCAATTAAATCTAATACTCCCATATTTATTGATTCAGGTACAAATTGCGTATTAATTAGCACATAATCTACAACACTTGGAGTTGGACCCGAAAGGCAAGTGAACTCGCCCCTACCCTTATGATTCCCAAACCTACCATTCGCAATCATCAGACCATGTTCCCCACAAAACGCCAGGAGCTTTCTTCCCCGTACATTTATTTTTTCTTTTTTCATCCTTGTTGCTTCGTGGTATTCTACAACAAATTGGGACAAAATCACCTAAATCTGGGATCAACACATCCGGGATCTCAGCCTCCAGGCCGGTATAAGCATTGAAATCCCCATTAACACACAATCCAGATCTCTATAACTTTCTTGTATTAACGAAAATTCTTCACCTAAAATTTCCCAAGTATTTTCTCGATTATACGAACTATTCTGTGGAGGTATATACACTACACCAAAAATTAATTGCTTCCCACATTTCAAATAAATAGACAGCCAAAGCAAGTTTTCAGATCTACTACTAATTCTCTCATAACCGTCAATAGCAGATGCTTTAACCAAAACCAAAATGCCACCATAATGCCTATTATTTCTTGCTACATTACGACCCAGCTCTAAATGGGTACCTGGAGAAATCTGGGGAAGGTAAACAGGAAGGGTGTGTGAAAGCACAGGATGGCTGGCCCCCAACCCCCCATTGCACTTCCTGGCTGAAGGGCCAAGAAACGGAGATCAGCACCGCCGGTAGGGACTGTAAAGTCTAATGCCGTATCCTTTACCTTTTTTTTTTTTTACACTACGAACGGTCTGTTCAACGAAATACCCAGGGAGAGGTGATATAGGAGAACAATCGTTCCATGTTTCAATAAGCGAAATCACATCAAACGAAAATAAATCGTCATATAAATAGGTCAACTTATCACGTAATTCTTGTATGTTCCATGACACTAGACTCAGTATATGGCCCTCTATATCCTATGTTTCTACGCCTTCTGTTAGCACGTTAACATCACTAGCCTTTGGTTGAGATTGCTCGTTACTAGTCTTAGTCGGGGGAAAGGCAACATGATAATACTCACGACTGCGGTTATTTATTTCCGCTAACACACTTTGGTGTTTATTGTCATAAAAATCACGTGAAAAACCACCACGATGTCTTTCATTAAACTTCTTTCTTGGCGAATGGCTTCCTTTGGGTGCTACATTACGAGTACCTGGTCGATACAAGTCATTTGGGCTGACAATAGCACTAGCAGGTCTTTTAGCTGTCGATACTACCTGAGGAGTGCTGGTCGATTGTACTAATGTCTCAGTATCACTATCACTGGCATCACAAACTAGCCTCATCGGAATATTATTGGGATCATTTGGGAGCCTAGCACTAAAGGGTGGACCAGAATTTTGTACTGGCTTCAAATTACGCTTAATCTCGACAATTGAATTTCCATCGTACCTGAATATTCGGTCTTCGATGAATAGTTTGTCACCTCGTAACTTTGCATCACGGCCGTCATTTTGCGCAGTAGTCAACATTTCCTTTAAATTTTTACGGGCCCCCCTTTGTATAGCTGTGTAATCCGGGGCCACTGATAAACCAAACCTTCTTAATACGGAGCTGTTTCTTAAAATATAGTCTCTGATTTCAACCGAGTTTAGCTTTACTACTATCGGCCCTGATTTCAATCTAAAAATGTCACGTATATCACTTCGATTTATTCCGAGAGACGGCATAGTACGATTTAACAACCCCGCTATTTCTTGCTTCAGAGTATAATCGCCGAGTTGTTGAGGGGTGTAATTATAGAAGAATAAATTCGTTCTTTTCTTATCTGCTTCGAGCTTGTTGGCTCGTTCATAAGAGACTGCTAGGTTAGATTTCACATTTTCCAGCGTTTTTTTAATTTCATCATTTGTCTTAGCATTGTTAGATAACTGCGTAATAATGCTACTTAACTGTACTTGTATGGCATCAGTGTTATCCGAAAGTTCAGGAATCGTATTAACTTTCTGCGAAAGCACCGGTAATAAATCCAGTTTAAAATCAATTTCTTGCAAGAACTGGACACTTTGCATTTTCTCGGCCTCTCGTGTTTGGACTGCCATTTACACCCTTATAAACTTAGCAAAGTGCAAAATGTAAAACCTTTATCACTCAAATCACCTTTTATCACCTTTATCACAATATTGGCTCAAAGCCACGCAGGAGAGAAACGTTATTTCAATCTTGGTTTAAACTAGTTAGTTACACAATTTGTCTAAATATAAGCATGGATGTTATCCGAAAGAAATGAAATCTGGTTTTGTTGTTAACTCCTTGAACTCTGAATGAAAACTGAGGTTTAATGACTATGTTTTGTAACTCAATGGGTTTTCAGTATATTCATTCATCAAAACAAAAGCAGGACGCTTTTAGTCCTATTGAGGAGTATTTTTGGTAATCCTACCTAAGATTAAACCGTGGCTCTGGTAATTTTTGGTAATAATACTGTGAAGCAGTGGTAATACTTCTAGTTCTCTTTAGTACTATTTTTGGTAATTTTCCGCTCTCATTCTATTTTTTTAAGAAATTAATGCAAAACTTTAATTCTTGACTCTCTTGTTAACATAATTTCTTCAATTTGTTTCTTTAAGAGATTTGAAGAAAGAAGTTAAAATTTGAAAGAAAGAAAAAATAAAAGAATCAGAAATCTTAAATTAAGAAAGAAACTTAAACCTTAAATTCATGTGACTCTCGTTCAAGGCAAATTATTGGAAATTATCCAATTTATTTGCCCAGTGATATCAAGTCGTCAGTAATTTTGTTTTAAAAGAGCAGCTAAAACTTTTTGACGAATTTTTCTTGTTTTTTTTTTTTTTGTTATGTTCCTTTTAGTTTCACCCTGCTTGTTTAGGTAGGGTCTGTATCAATTATTATTAATTCAATTAAATTAGCTACAAATAAGTTACTGGGGCAAATATGTAACTATTATATAAATTAATTTACACTATCCTTATAAACAATATCAATGTTATATTTATATCAATAAACAGACACAGTATAGGGGAGAGGGAATATAGAACGAAGAAAGAGTGTGCACAACTCCGTTAGCCTTAGGTAAATTGGTTCTGCAGCAAGTTGTTAGTAGTAGTAGTAACAGTTCTAGTAATGGACATTTAATAGGCATATTAAATATATATAATAAGAGAATAATAAACAGTAAATATATTTCGCTTGAAATATAGGCGCTATATAAAACTTTCAATGCAAGTAACTAGCCCTAATCAAGATTAAATAAAAAAACAATTTTTTTTTAACTGAAAGTATGAAGCGATATTAAAACCTAAAACGGACAGAAATTACTCCGTATATAAAAGGGGCTGTTCCCTCCTCAGCACCCCGCTCTTTACGCTAAAGTTTGACTCTTTCTCTCAACTCTACTTTTTAAAACGGTAAAAAACTTTAGCGTAAAGAGCGGGGCGTTGAGGGAACAGTGCCTTTTATTTACGGAGTAAATTCTGTTCGTTTTAAGTTTTAATATCGCTCCTTACTTTCAGTTAAAAAAAACTTGTTTTTTTATTTAATTTCTGAACGTTTTTAAATTAAGGCATGTTTTGATTTTGGCTCTCCGCATATGAATAATTAAAACCAAGTTTGCATATTGTTTTATTTTTATGGCTAAATTGCTTTCTCATAGTTTTGATCGGACGATTTTTAGAAAAAAAGCCGGGGAGTAGGCATAGTTACCCTCCAATTTTCGGCTATTCAAAAAAGCAACTAGAACTTTTAATTTTATACGAAAGTTTTTATTAGTAAAAATATGCGTAACTTACGAATTAGCTTACGTAACGAACTTCTATATCCATATGTTTTTATTACGTATATGAGGGGTGTTCACCACCTCGTCAATACCCGTTCTTTACACTAAAGCTTAAATTTTGTCCCAATTCTTTAAGAATGACCCCTGAATCACGAAGGTCGTAGAATAAATAGTTGAAATTAATAAAGTTACTCTAGCGTAAAGAGCGAGGTATTAGGAGAAGGTGAACCCTCATATGCGTAATAATTTCTCTTCGATTTAAGTTTTAATCCTGCTCCTTACTTTCAGTTGAAAAAAACTTCTTCAAATTTTTTTTTATCCCATTGTTCTTTGAAAAAATACTAAAAAATCCTGCGCCCCCTTCATGGAAAATTTCTTCCCCCATGACAAATTCCTCCATGGAAGGATCCCCCGCATAACCCCTCTACCCTCAATCCCTCCCCCGACCAAAAAATCCCCTCGAAAGTGTCTGTACACTTCCCAATAACCATTACAATGCGTAAACACTGGTCAAAGTTTGTAACTTGCAGCCCCTCCCATGGGGACTGTGGAGGAGTAAGTCATCCCTAAAGACATAGTTATTAGTTTTTTCGACTATGCTGTATAAAATGCCTATCTCATAATTTTGATCTGGCGACTTTGGGAAAAATATGAGCGTGGGAGGGGGCCTAGGTACCCTCCAATTTTTTGGTCACTTAAAAAGGGCACTAGAACTTTTCATTTGTTATAATGAGCCCTCACACGACATTCTGGGACCAATGGTTCGATACAATCACCACTGGGGAAAAAAAACAACAAAAAAATAAAGAAATAAAAACGCATCCGTAATCTGTCTTGTGGCAAAAAATGCAAAATTCTACATTTTTGTATACAAATGCTTGGAACTTCTACTATAGGGTTCTCTGATACGCTGAATTTGACGGTGTGATTTTCGTTAAGATGCAATGACTTGAAAGGGTGTTTCCCCCTATTTTCTAGAATGAGGCAAATTTTCTCAGGCTCATAACTTTTGATGGGTAAGTCTAAACTTAACAAAACTTATATATTCCAGAATGCGATTCTTTCGATGTAAGTATTGTTATAAAAATTCTGTTTTTTAGAGTTTCGGTTACTATTGAGCCGGGTCGCTCCCCCGAACTGTTTGAAACATTAACAATGTCTTCAAGAAGCCTTATTGGTTGAACGCCACATAAAAATATGAAATCCCGTATTTACCTTGACAGAAATGCCTGGCCTCAGGCTCTCACACTTGTGAAATTCAATAGTGTAATTTTCATGGACGGTACACTTTTTTAGAAGGCAAATCTCATTTTATCCAATTTTGGTCAAATATTACTACAATTTCAATAAAAATAAAATCATTTTTTATTCTTTGTTTAATTTCATATACCATGATAGATCAACAAACAGAACAAAAGAATATTATCTTCCTCTCTGGATGAATAGTTTAACGTTGCTGTTGAATACTTTCATGAAAATTGCCGAATTAAGTTTGTTTCGTCGAAATTCTTCAAAGCTACTTTGAAATGCTGATGCAGCAAAAGAAATTATTTTCAACTCCCTTTTCAATTTGTAAATGCTTTGAAATTTTATACGTATTAAGACTACTCATATTTACTTTAAACAATTGTAGAAGACGAATTAGGCGCATAATCATGCCGAATTAATTCACCTTAATTAGATTAAACAAAAAAAATTTCAAATAAACATATTTTACGCTGTTTTGGCAAAAAACCCAACGAAATTAAATCCGGTTTTTCTCATACTTCTGAAAGTTCTTTCTGATACCACTGTAGGTGTCAAGAAATTTCTTCGAAGGCTTTTAGTACTCTCCAAACTAAGCCATGATTTCAAATTACTTTGCAAGATTTATACAAAATATGCGTTATAATCCCTTTTAAGCAAAAGGCATACAGTTTAAGCCCCTTTTCAATTTCTAATTGCTCCTATGGTTTCCTAATATTGAATCTTCTTCATGTTGGAGCCATAAAAGAGAAAGTAATTTTCTCCAGATCACTCAAATAAGGCACTACTTGAGTACAAAAGAACCAATAATTGTAAGAACCTCTTTGGGGAATTGTGTCTACTCCGAATTTGTGGCATATTTTGACACTTTTTTTACTACCATCTACATTTTCGAAAGCATTGAAAAGAAAACTTGAAGGAGCTACAGAACATGAGAAACTTAAGAGTCAATTTAAGATAAAAAGTGAAATTGGGCTCTATCCGTGTGGCTTCAAAAAAAAAAAAATGCTGTGTGGTAGTAGAAATTTTAACTTTTTTTTATATTTTGAGAGGAAAAAGAGCTCGCTAAAATGAAGAGCATAATCACAATTGAAGCGAATAAGTGATAAAGTGATAAAGTGATAAATAAAAGTGATAAAGTGATAAAGTGATAAAGCAAAGATGGCTTGAGATATGTGCCTCATTCATTTGTGTTGCCGATTTTTCTACTATTCCTTTCTCTATAGAACGTGGGCACTCCAAATGATGGAAGAAGCTTTATTTCATTTTCTAGAGAGGAACTGTCTACGAATTGTTTTGGATACCAATTTGACTGACCCCATTTCAAACAGTAAGTTCTACAAAAAATATTGTTCTATCCCACTTTCTAGGGCTATTATGAGTGAAAGTTTGAGATGAATTGCACACGTTCTGCGGATGGAAGATGATAAATAGCCAAAGATCGTTCTCTTCAGCCAACCATATAGGGCTAAACAAAAATCAGGTCGTTCCCAAATTTCAGGTGGGAGGTCGTAACGAAAGATTAAATGGAAATTGAACCGTGACTATCAATTGCAATGGTAGTCAACTTTATGAATAAAATTGCAATGATCCTCAAAACTCTTACTTATTTCATATACTCTAATTGCATCCTATTTGGTGATTTTGAGAAAAGTAGAGCCTCTTTCATGGTATAAATTTGAAGTAGATTGAGTATGAGCCACGCACACTCCTAATAGAGAAAGAGTGAAATACTGAACAGGATGGAATGGAGGAGCGTGCGTAGCGGTGATCAGCTGATCAATTAGAAAATGAAAGGGGAGCTGGATTGTGCTCCTGTTACTGTAAATGGGATTTAAAAGTACTTTTGAAAGAAAGCCGGCACCGGCACCTGCAGTCAAATAATTTTTCTTTCTGATTATGTAGTTATTTAGCTTTGAAAGATTAATAAACTTTTTTGTCTAATTTGGCTTTGATATGACCGCAAAGACCATCTTTAAATAATCTTGAAATGGCCACTAAAATGATATCTCTTCTTTGAAGTTACTTTAACTGCTTCCTTCAAAATTTAATTTTAAGCTTTATTTGAAACAACGAGAATTCTTTATAATTAAAGACTCTTTTTTCCACCCCTAAATAAGTGTGCATTCCATACAATTCAAACGGTTATTACATAAAATAGTAACTGAGGATTACTGACGGCTGGATCAGTGGACCTTTTTTTCAGGTCGGGGGGGGGGGGGGGGTGAAACAATGTTAGGGTTAATTTCTCCAAACTATTGTTGAAGGCTCCTCGCGTGATACTGGCTCCTCGCGATACTGACACAATTTTAATCAAGGCTAGAATCTTGCTGAGTCCTTTCTTTCTATAATATATCATTTTAGTTTCGCAAAGAGAATTAGATAGTAATGTTGACGGCAATCTAAGGTAGGTTTCTAATAGAAATAAATAAACAGGACAAACCTTAAAGCACTCCCTTTCTATTTTTTTGGAAGTATATATATATATATATATATATATATATATATATATATATATATATATATATATATATATATATATATATATATATATATATATATATATATATATATATATATATATATATATATATATATATATATTTATATATAATCTTGAAATATATATTTTTATATATATATATATACATATATACATTTATTTTTTCCGAATTAACCGGCTCCCCACTCACCCCCAGATGGTCAAATCGGGAAAACGACTATTTTTAATTTAATTTCGTCCCGTCCCTGATACGCCTACCAAATTTCATCGTCCTAGCTTACCTGGAAGTGCCTAAAGTAGCAAAACCGGGACCGACAGACCGACAGAATTGGCGATTGCTATATGTCACTTGGTTAATACCAAGTGCCATAAAAAGCAAATAAACACACATCTGTGATCTTTCTTCTGGGAAAAAGTACAAATACCACATTTTTGAAGATAGGAACTTGAAACCTCTACAATAGGGTTCTCTGATACACTGAATCTGACAGTGTGATTTTCATTACCATTCTTTGACTTTCAGGGGGGGGGGGGGTTCTTCTGTTTTGAAAATCAGTCAAATTTCCTCAGGCTCGTAGCCTTTGGCGGGTAGCAGTAAAATTAATGAATTTTATATACGGTATTTCCTAACACCATCGGTCGCTACCTAACACCATCCTCACTTGCAGTCTGTTACCACGAACTGTTTGAAACCAAACACATTTTATTCAGTTGCTGTTCCTTTTAAGACCATAACATTGAAAATTAAAAATTGCACTAGTTTCCAGGAGATCTTTCTTTTTATCTATCTTTCCTTCTTTCTATCTATCTTTCTTTTAGTATCTTTCTTCTTTTTTTTAACAGTCACTAGTTTTACAAGTCTAATATGAAGTAGACTATATTTTTATTCCTACTTTCTTCCTTTTAAATACGTTTCTTTTAAAAATATAGAAAATCAATTGGTAAATTTTGTTGAATAGAGCCAATTTAAGCCAATGCTTCAACAACAAAAAACAGGCTGCTTCAAAGTTGCCAATTTTTATTACGGAATTTGTATTCAGACAATAATTTCCAATAAATATCAATAAAATAGAACCGAAAGAAAAACCTTCTACAATTTTTTTAATAGTGAAATTAGATTAGCATAAATTTCATCATTAATTTTTTTCTTTCGATTAGATTCGACTTTTTTTTAATGTTTTGACAATAAAAAGGCACTGCTCGAAATTAATATGTTTTTCAGTAAATTGTAAACGATGTTGGCTTTTTGGACAGTTTTAGGTAAAGGGGTTGTCTCAAACTTATTTGTAAAAAAAAGTAAACTCTACAGTCCCTACCGGCGGTGCTGATCTCCGTTTCTTTGCTCTTCAGCCAGTAAGTGCAATGGGGGGCTGGAGGCCAACCATCCTGTGCTTTCGCACACCCTTCCTGTTTACCCTCCCCAGATTTCTCCAGGGACCCATTTAGAGCTTGGTCGCCTCTGGCTAAGCTTACAGAGTCACGCCACTGACCTCCGTCGCAAACTGAACAATTGGGTACACTGGGATTCGAACCCGCGTCCTCTCTGACAAAAGATCCTAAATTCAGCGCACCAATCCACTCGGCCAGGACGGCTCTACTACAATCTTATTTGTGGTAGCTTTTGTTCGCCAACATTTGCTAGCGTTATAAAAAAATCAAGGGCTTTTACACAAAGACAGAATTAAAGAACCCAGAAGTCAGTATCAAAATTAAGTCTTGGCTGATTTTACCTCTTAATAACGCACCAATAACTTAACACTATAGATATTAATCGACTTCTAGATAATAAAATTAAGAAAATGTTTTTAGAGTAAAAAAATCACGAACAATAAGAATGTTTTGTTGCCACAGTAATAAACTTTGCATATTTTACACAAAGACAGAATTAAAGAACCCAGAAGTCAGTATCAAAATTAAGTCTTGGCTGATTTTATCTCTTAATAACGCAACGATAGCTTAACACTATAGATATTAATCGACTTCTAGGTAATAAAATTAAGAAAATGTTTTTAGAGTAAAAAAATCACGAACAATAAGAATGTTTTGTTGCCACAGTAAAAAACTTTGCATACGGCTACCGAGGCACTAATTCAAAAAAAATAAGTGGCAATAGGTAGCTACTAAATCAACTTGCGTGGGCAAGTTGACCTTTTGGAACTTTTTTTCAGTATAAAAATATGGACGCAGCAACAATAATCAATTACCACTTTCTACGGTGCATAAGAAATGTATGATATAATTGCACGAACAAGAAATTCCGTGATCCTAATAGAGCTCAACTAATGAGCAATGAGAGGAAATTTGAGTAAAGAAATAACGCTACATTTCCTCTAAATGCATTTAATTACTATACAAGAAACATATTCTGATCACTTTTTTCTCCTTGTTTTTCTTTGTAAACAGGCATTCTTTGGGAAAATAAATATTTGCCAATTAAAAAATATCAGAGGCAACTCTCTAGCATTGCCTATAGTAAAGCCATAAGGCTCCAATGTGTTCTTCTTATGCATTTATTTTTATTTTTCGCCAGAGTCACTTCTTATGGAAGAGGTGGTCTTATAAACTTTACAGGGTGTTCATTCGATTGCACATTGGAATTCTAGTGCCCTTTTAAAAAGTTAAAAGTTATCAGAGGGCAACCAGCCCTCTAACACATCCTTTTTCCCTCAAAGACCCCCGACCAAAATTTTAAGATAGCCCTTTTGTTCAAATTGTCCGAAGGTCGTAAAACCATGCCTCTTGTGTTGACTTAATCCCCAGAACCCCAAGATAAGGGGCTGTAAGGTATGCAAGCTGCCCATTGTTTACATGTAAGTTTTTTTTACTAGAAAAAGGGGCATATTTGAACCTGGGTCCCCAAAAAGGCTTAAGGCATTAAGGTGAAACTAAGAATGTGTTGAGAGGGCTATTGAACAAAGTCCATACTACTTTGTGCATGCTGGTTGTCAAAAGGGCTTATCAGTAATATTGAAGGAACGAATCTGTGTATTAAGTCAAAAATTTCAAAATATGTTGAGGAGTATGTTGAAGAATGATCGAAGGGCAACCAGCCCCCTTACAGTTTTATAAGCCAACCCTCCCCCCTTAACACAGAGCGAAATTTTGATAAGATATATGGTTTAAGAAGGTCAAAAGGTCTAATGACTATGTCTCCAGGGATGCTATGCCCCTTGCGGGGCCGGGGCGAAGATTGCAAATTGTTCAACTTGCCCATCATCTACAGGCAGGATTAATCACTAGGAGAAGAGAAAATGTTTTATTCTGGGTTGTCTTAAAAGACTAAGGGTATTCAGGCGAAATTTCCGGGAATGTAGAGGGGTATTTTGAAATGAATAAAAAGACCCTATATGCATCCAGTTCCCCAGTCAAAAACGGCTGGGGAAAGTAAGCTGAAAGTCTCAGGGCATGTTGAAGGGGATGTCCAAAGGGGTCAAAGGGCAATCAGCACCGCTCCCATGTCCTGTTTGGATGGCTTCATCCCCCCATCCCAAAGACTTCCGATGAAAATTTGATTTCGCCATCTTGTTCAAAATAGTCTAAGCGTGAAATGTCTGTGCCTCCTGGGAAAACATAGCCCCCTACAGTCCCTGGGACGTGGGATGTGAGATATAAGAGCTTCACATTGTTTATATAATATGAGGTTCATTATTAGAAAAAGGGGTATGTTTAATCCCTGGTCTATAAAACGGCTTAGAGGATTAAGTTTGTCAAAAGGGCGTATTAGTCATGTCTAAATAATGGCCAAGAGCATAAAGTTGAAACTGGGCACGTTAGGCGAAATGTTAAGGAATGATCGAATGTTAGCCATCCCTCCGATTCTTTTTCTAGATTTCGACCTTTTTGAAGTCGTAATATCTCTGATATGTTTGGCCCTTTTCAAAAATAGGGTTGCGAGTGCAGGACTGGGAACAGTCATCCAGCCGAATTAACGATAATAACCATTCTATTTAACAAATATCCTGCCATGTATGCACTGATTCAATAATTAAAATCCAACTCTAATGAAAAACAAAACTCACCAAAAATTCCAATACGAAAATTTAATGTGACAACTATGGAATTCGTGTAGCTTGCCAATGTTGTTCCATTATAGCTGCTTCCACTGTTCCACGAAAAAGATTCACCATGAACAAAAACAACAACGGGTAGGCGATCGGCTAAAAGAAAAAAAACAGATAAGTATTTAAACTTATGTTTTTCCTATTGAATCAGGCCGATTAATTAAAAGTATGATTTCCTTTGGAGAATTTAAAGTAGAAAAGACGTTATTAAATCCCCTGGATTCATTTTAGGTTTATTCCTACCTGAAAACCGCATTTATCTAAGATTTTTCCTTGGGTTTTTTATTCAAAAGTATGAGGTTTTGTGGGGTACGATGATCACTGGTTTAAAATGTTCTATGAAAAATATAAAGTGGTCTGCTTCTAGTTTTGAGATTGATCGTGGAAAAAATATCGATGGAAATTTAAGAATTATCCTAGGGGATATAGAGCGAAAATGATATTGGAAAATATTTGCAACTAATGTTTTGGATTGAATAGGAGTTTCCTATTTCAAGCTTGAAAAAATAAAAGTGTTATTTACTCGTTTAAAATTACGGTACAATTTTATCCACCAACCGGTAAAACAAGTCTCAAGAGCCTTAGCGGTGTTGGATCTAATGAAGATTTGGGGGAAGGGGTTCTAGAATTTGTTCACTCTTGCTCACTAGTATAGTTGTAAGAAAAACTTCCTAAAAACAAATTACACACTAACGTGGATGCATTAAACCCCTTAGCTTCGCGTGTCACCACTCATTCCCATCCACCACTCATCCCGAGAATCTTGAGAGGGTTCCAAAAATTTCGAGAGAGGATTACGAGAAAAGAAAAATGTCAAAACCCTAAATGAAAAATAGAAAACCACAGGTTGTTAGCTTTTATGCCGTTTTATCCGCAGATATTCAGACATTAACAATTTTGTATTCCAAAAGAAAGGTACACTTAGAAAAAAAGACTACAATTTTCTAAGAGTTTGTATTTTGCCATATGTGTTTAGCATCTTTTTATTTGTTTTATCGTACTTAATACTATGTTAGATGAACTCAAACTTTCAAGGGTCATTAGCCGGGTAAAAAATATCACACATATAGGAGGCAGAGGGTGCTACAGACACTGGAATGTTTCCAGTGTCTTGTATCTAATAATATGGTAAACAAAAAAGAGAGATAAAACTCAACAAAAAGACATCAAACGAGACTACAGCCAGTAGAGAGAAAAGATGAAAACTGAAACAACACGGATATTTCGCCTGTATACTAACTAAGCGTCCTCAGCACAAGATAAACAGAGATAAAAAGAAAAAAACCAAAATCAAATAAAACCATCACCAATATTAATAAATGTGATGCTTGCTCATGAAAGCAGTAGTTGCTTTGATGTTCTCATTGGAGTAACTCTAATCCAGACCAACAAGAATTCCTTCAAGAATAGCTAATAAGAACATTATTTCGCAAAGGAATCATTAAGTTCATTTAAATTTTTACACTTTTTTACTTAGTTGCTTTGGTATTCTCACCGAGGTAATGCTAATAGCTTCTTTTCCCTACATGGATTAGTTGTGACAATTGTATTATTAATTCTGGTGGTGGTTTTATTTGTTTTTAGTTCAGTGTTTTTTCTTTTTATCTTTGTTTATCTTGTGCTGAGGACGCCTAGTTAGATACAAGCGAATATCCGCGTTGTTTTAGTTTTTCATCTTTTCTCTCTACTGGTTGCAGTCTTGTCATTGAGAGTTGTTATCTCTTTCTGTTTGTTGTCGTGGCTGGTCAGTTCGGCTTAAGAACTTTCATTCTACTAATATGAATACTAATAAGAAAAAAATAGTAATAATAAAAAAGAGGGAAGTGGAACCTCTTCTTGTCGTCTTATTCATCCTTCATTATTTATTTGAAACCTTATCAATACTAGGTCAGATCTGCTTTCAGCAAGTTGTATACAAGCTTCTTAAGTGACAACCATAAATGTAACCTTCCTAAGGGCAAACTTCATTTTTTAGTCCTTGGAGAAAGAAGGAAGTCTTTAGGCAGTGTTGCCAGATTGGACGGAGAGGATTATGCTTCCTTGAGCCCAAAATTATGCTTTTTTGGAAAGATTTATGCTACGCTTCTATATTTTCCCAGGTTTCACGAAGAAGTTCATCAGTTAAGACAAGTCGAATTCTGTCTTATCTTAATAAAGGTTCTGAATACAATATTATCTGATAATAATTTCCAAGTAATTTATTTTTAACCCGCGAAGGGAACAAAAGCGGGGTATAAACAAAGGAGGCAAAGAAAAAGGTAAAATAGCATAAAAAATAACTAAAAAGGATCATTGTTCACAATTTGGATCACCTTTTTCGTCTTTTTTCGCAATTCGTCTTTCTTCTTGAAGCGGTTGGCGGCATTTGAAAAACATAGCGTCTTACATCATCAACAAAATTTTACTTCAGATACATTAAAAAAAAGAAGGAAAAAAATGCGGTTCATATTCAATGATCTTCTTCATTTTCGGATTAGACTTCTTGACCAGGGGGAGGGGTGGCTACGCAGAGGTTCTCGGAATTGTGGAGCTTGATCTGATTGTCTGTAGTGACATATTTGTAGCAAACTGTATCTTTTGTTCTTAGTCACGATTTTGTGACCAGCACGGCTTCAATACTTTCTTTCTTCAACCTATTGCCTAATTGCAGGCCTATTGCCTAATTATAAGGGCTAGGCCTAATTGTAAAGCGAAATTCTCTCACCGTTCACCACCAACAACACAACATGAAACCCCTCTAAATTTCAAAATTTCACCAAACAATCATCTTCACCAATCCAATCCAACCAATCACCACATGTCTTTAGGTTCAAATATCTTGCGTGCGCTTTTCTTTGCCATAGACCATAGACCATAGGATCAGAACAAAAAAAATACCAGATGGTTCGTAGTCTGTCGCTGTGCCGAAAATTTTACTTTAGTTTGGTCGAAAAATTCGATAAACCATCTTTGGTGTTCGTTTTATTGATGTGACGTTATGATTCGTTCTACGTCGGCTTAGATTATGCTACAATTATGCTATCTTAAAGAGAATTATGCTTGGATGCTTTTGGTTCCTGATTATGCTACGTTCCGCATAATTATGCTACATCTGGCAACACTGTCTTTAGGGCGTGTAAAAGCAACGGACGGTCCTTATTTATGACAGCACGTTTCTACATGCGTGGAGAAACGATCTGTTTTAATTTAAGGCCCGAATTCCTGAGTTACTGGATTTAAGGAAAGACCTATTTTTACGTGAAATAGGCATGTGATGCGTGAAATAGGCATAACATCATTCTGTGTCCCTCCAACAGCCTGCCGCCCGATGAAACAGGTTATGTGCATGATCAAATGTGACATTTTCTTGAAATGTTCGTTAGATTAGCTTTGCCTAAACAAAGTTATAAAATTCTCATCGTTGAAAAGTTAACAAAAGTTAAATGTTGCAGCGATTTGAATTTACCGGCTATACAATACAAATTTGAGTCCCAGTCATAAATTTTAACTACTCAAAAAAAATGCAACGCAGATAGTACTCGAGATAAAATTGCAGCTAAAAAAATAAACCTAATTTTTAAAGACCAAAACTTGAAACAATTTTGGCTATAGCCATTTGTTGTGACTAAAAGTGGGCCTGAAATTTTCCTTTGTCTCTGGAAAGCTTGAAACTTACAGGACGTGTTGAAAGAATAAACCTCAATGAAGAGAAAGTATTTTGAATTTCAGTAGTATGGAAAAGCGAAACCTGGACTGGGCCAATTATTTTTTTTTCTCCGATTAGCTTCAATTTCTCAAGCATGGAGAGACAGACAAAGAACTTTAATGAAGGTAATAGTAAAAAAATTAACTGTTTTATTATTTCGTGACAACTAAAATAGGTCCAAGTCAGTTTTGTCTCTGATTGCTTCGCAACTTATGAGGCACATGAAAATGATAAGAAAAAAAACTAAGACCTCTTTTTCTCCAAACACCATGTAACGTTCAGGTTAGGAAACTGGACCAAAAACCTTTATAAGGACAGAAAATCTTGAAAGAAGAATTTGACTGTATAAATTCTTAGTATGGAAAATAAAAAATAGAAAACAATCTTTTGATTTGAAAATTTTATAGGATGCAGACAGGTACTAGGCAAAATTCAGTAAAAGAAAAAATTTAGGTAACAAATCTGTTTGTACGGGTTAATTATGTCCGATCCTTTTTTCTTCTTTTTTCAAGGGTGTTATTCCAAGGAAAAAAACGACAGAAGAAATTTGCTTTATTTCTCACCTTGAATTTGAATACATATAATTGTGTGATAGCTAGACAGCCACTTTTTTAAATCCAAAAAACAACTCTCTGTGCAATGGTCCTAAAACTAAACACCGTTTATAGAAAAAAAAACTTTAGTTTCAGTGAAGGGAAAATAAAAATTTTTATTTGGAGTAGGGATCTGGATGATCCTTGTTAGTATTTGGCAATTGGTTGGAAACCACCGACTGGTATAGGTTCAGGGGTCGGTTTGATGGCGGACTTTAAGCGCAAAAGAATAAACTAAATAAAGAAAGATTATATCAAGTTTAAGGACCAATTGAATGAAAAGAAAATGGTTGGTGGCCATTTCAAGATTATTTAAAGATGGTCTTTGCGGTCATATCAAAGCCAAATTAGACAAAAAAGTTTATTAATCTTTCAAAGCTAAATAACAACATAATCAGAAAGAAAAATTATTTGACTGCAGGTGCCGGTGCCGGCTTTCTTTCAAAAGTACTTTTAAATCCCATTTACAGTAACAGGAGCACAATCCAGCTCCCATCTTAAGCAATGTCATACTTGTAGTAGCTCAAGCTAGATTTAACCTTTATTTAATATTATTATTATTTCTGTCCATTTCTGATTCTATTTCTCCCTTTCTATTACTTTGTGTTTGTTTTAGATTTTACGTCTTTTATGAGCTTATTAATGCTAATTTTAGGTTTTAATACACTTTTTACTTCCATCCTAAAAATTCTTTTTTAATTTAATTGAGGGAAAAACCTGATTTATTGTCAACAAAGCAGGCTCCCCCATTTTCGTTCTATTTTGAATTCTCCACGTATAATATTTTTTCTTCTATTTTTAATTTGTAACATTAGAAGACGTGGCCTGTTATTTTGCACATTTCGACAGCTTGCTAGAGATATTAAACTCCATAAAATATGTTTCTCGGCAATTAAGTCACTCTCCAAGCCTCTTATCAGAATTGACCTCTAAAGGCAATCTTCTGAATTCCGCTTCTCATAACTTAGGCATTTCATCATTCTGAATGCTTTTCATCCAAAGAAAATTGCCACAAAACAAATAAACTTTCTCAACTAGGAAAATGAGTTCCGATCTCTCAAGATCTGAAGGAAAATATTTGACCGAAAGAAAAACCTTTACTAAAGAAAGATAATCCGCCCTCGACTAATGTTCGCTAGGATTTCATGTCAATATTAGTAGAAAAAATATTTTGATTGCAAAGTAGTTTTTCTTCTTAAAGCAAACCTATTCATGAACATCATTTCGACTACGGTGATACAAAAGGCGTTCTGTTGCACAACATTAATTTGAAAACCAAAAGAGAGAAGAAAACTGAGAAATAAAAAAAATTGAAAAAAATATTTGAGCAAGGTCAAGGTCTGGAAAAGTTTTTCTTTGATTATTAATATGCTTATAGATATTTTTTCTATGATGGGTAGGGTCACTGGAAGAAGCGCTTTACAGCCGTCAAAGAGTACTTTTAAATATACAAGCATTAAAGTTATTAAAATAAATTTATTATAAAAAGCAAGGTTGTTTTCACTTGTTTTCACCTTTTGTAAGTTCTGAAAGGTCAAGGTTTTCGATTAGGTACCAAACACCCTTTATTGCTAACAATTACAAGCTGAATGATAAAATTCTGTTTGATCCATCCCAAAAATGTCAACTAAATTCAAAAAAGCAAATATTAAAGATTGTTTGCTAAATTTTTGATTATTCACCATTAATGATGGAAAATTAAATTATTTGATCTTCTTATTTGTGTGTTTTGTTTTTGTGTCCCTGTGTCTGGGATGGCCTCCCACGCCCCTCCTGCCCGATAATTATTTATTTACTTATCCTTGTTACTTCTCTTTTATAAGTTTTTTCTATATTGTTTGTCTTTTGCCGTGTTAAATTTTGGAATCATTATTACGATGAGATGTTGATGTTTTTTTCTATGTTTTTGCACTGTCCCAGCCTTACGAGCTCTGCTCTCTGTTGGGGCATAATATTGTTTTTGCATATTTTAAGTTGAATAAAGAAAACGTTGAAGTTGAAGTTGTTGGATAGTAAAGATATTTTTCTTTTCTTTAGAGAGTCCAAGGGCCAACGAAACTGAAGCAAATGTCACTGATAACCAATTCTAAATAATCAATTTTTTTTGGACGTGTTTTCATTATATCAAATCCTGGGAAGGGACAACGCCCCATTAAGTCCTTCTGAAGTAATAATTTAAATTAAGAAAAATTTATTTCTTTACAACTGTCTATCTCATAAAAGTTGTTTTCTTACAATATAATTTAAACGATTGATTTTACAGTTCAGATTTTCTATTATTTCTATTTCTCACTTTATTTCTTTTATGCATACTTATTCCCTTTTTTTATTTGTAATTCAGAGTAGCCCCTTCTGTCAGTACTTTGATATCCAAAAAGTAAAATCGATATTACTTTTCATTTTTTTACCTGTTTTGATTTTCTTTCTTTATTTCCTTTAATTATTTTCACATTATTTATTTTATCAATTCGTACTAAGTTTTTCATTTTCTTTAGAATTCAGATTAAACTTTTCCGCCTATCCTGTAACATTTAAAAATTGTAATCAATATTACTTTTAATGTATCAAGGTGTATTTAAAAGCTGTACATTGTTAATATCAAATTATTATTGTTGAAAATAAACGGGATGAGTGAACAAAAAAAGAATAATTGAATAGAAATCCTTATATTATTTAAAGTTCTTTTCAAATAATATCTTTGATTTTAAAACTTATGAAATACCCGGTCTCATCCAATTAATTAAAATACGTTTTTCGTTCATCAAAATAACGGAAATAGATCGTCCTGGGACAGGATTAGAAGATATGTTGTAATTGGAGCACTTTGAACCATTTTTTCCAGGAACCATCTTGAATAGCTCCTTGGCAAGTCCTAGTGATTTCCCGAAATATATAGTAAGTGATGAAACCTCAATGGGAAAGACAATAATTGACTTCTATTCCCAATAATTTCAAGAGACCCTTATTAGGGATAAAAGTCGCATTTTTGAGTCTCAGTGATTCGGTTCATGAGATTTTCCATCAGAAATATCTGAAAATATCTCGTAGCTTATTATTATTTCTAGAGAGAAGACATCCAACAGTTTCACAGCAGACACAAACTCGAAAAAAAACTTTTTGAAAACCTATTTGGGGAAGGTTGCAAATATATAAAATTGAAAAATGTGTGAAATACCACACACAAAGAAAATTTTTTTGAGATAACCTTTTAAGTGGTAAAATTTCTAGGGTTTAGGACCGGATACTTTGAAACCAGGTAAACCATTATCGTTTAAGCGTGACAGTTCTAGGTTGCTAGGCTACATTAAAAGTGTTAGGATACATTTTGTTTCAAATATGTAGAAATATAATTGACGGAAGCTAGAAGAATTTTAGAGGTAAAAGATTAATAAAATCACTTAGTAGTTTAAGGAGGGGATTTTAAGCATTTTCTAGTGTTTAGTAATTGGTCGTCTATTAATTTGCTATTGATTATAATTGGGCCTAAAACGTAAGCGTAGCTCTAATATACATTAAATACAATAGAAACTTTCAACTGTATATTTTTAGGAGTCTTAGGAGACCGTCTGGTGTACAACCCCCTGTCCCATTTTTTCCCCAGGTCTTGACATGCCAGACTATATCTCACCCAACTACGCGACCAGACCAAACCATCATGAGCCATGCCGTGTACAATATTTTCAAAACCTGATGACCCCTTGATAATATGTTTTTTTTTAGTCATACATCACCAAAACTCGTATTCCAAATTGAAACTTGAAATCCTAGTTATTTTATTATTAGTAAAAATTCCTTGAGAGTGGGCTACTGTTCTCTCCGACGGGAAATTTATCTGGAAAGTCGGATAATAGCCTTAGTTTATGAGTTCTCTGTTGTTGCGTCACGCCATAACAGTTTTTTGACACCTTAATGCAGAAAATACATAAATGAAAGCCTTAAAGTACCAAAATCATCAAAAGAAAAACAGATAATCTCTCCCCTGGACCCTTCTTAAGCCTATTGATCAAACAGTTCGTGGTAACGAACTGTAGTAAGCAGCGGCCCGGCTTAATAGTAACCAAAACTCTAAAAAATGAATTTTGATACCAATAGCTACATCAAAAGAATCGAATTTTAATGCTGATTTAAAATATATAAATTTCATCAGGTTTTGTTTTACCCATCAAAAGTTACGAGCCTGAGAAAATTTGGCTTATTTTGGAAAATAGAGGGAAACACCCCCTAAAAGTCTTACAATGCTAACAAAAATCTCACCATCATATTCAGCGTATAAGGGAACCATATCATACAAGTTTTAAGCTGCTATCTACGGAAATGCGGAAATTTGCATTTTTTGCCAGTAGAAAGATCACGGATGTGTGTTTATTTGTGTGTGTTTTTTTTCAGGGGTGATCGTATCGACCCAGTGGTCCTAGAATGTTGCGAGAGAGCTCATTCTAACGTGAAAAGTTCTAGTGCCGTTGTGAAGTGATCAAAAAACTGGAGGGCACCTAGGCCCCCTCCCATGCTCATTCTTTCCTCAAAGTCACCAGATCAAAAATTTGAGATAGCCATTTTATTCACCGTAGTCGAAAAACCTAATAACTCTGTCTTTGGGAACGACTTACTCCCCTACAGTCCCCGTGGGAGGGGCTACAAGTTACAAACCAGTGTTTACATATGGTAATGGTTATTGGGAAGTATACAGACGTTTTCAGGGGGATTTTGTTGGTTTTGGGGGAGAAGTTGAGGGGGCTAGGTGAGAGGATCCTTCCATGGAAGAATTTGTCAGGGGGGAAGAAAATTTGAATAAAGGGGGCTCAGAATTTTTTAGCATTATTTAAAAAAAACAATAAAAAAATGAATATGAAAAGGAATTTCAACTGAATGTAAGGAGCAGCAATAAAACTTAAAAAGAACAGAAATTAGTACGCATATAAGGGGTCCACCTCCTTGTAATACCTCGCTCTTTACGCTAAAGTATTTTTAAGTAATTTCAACTATTTATTTTACGGCCTTTGTGATTCAGGGGTCATTCTTAAGGAATTGGGACAAATTTAAGCTTTAGTGTAAAGAACGAGGTATTGACGAGGTGGTGAACCCCCTCATATACGCAATAAAAACATACGAATATAGACGTTCGTTACGTAAGTTATTTTGTAAGTTACGTATATTTTTTACTAATGAAAACGTTCGTAAAAAAAATTAAAAGTTCTAGTTACCTTTTTACGTAATCAAAAAATTGGAGGGCAACTAGGCCTTCTCCCTCGCTTCTTTTTTCTCAAAATCTGCCGATTAAAACTATGAGAAAGACATTTAGCCAAACAAAACTAGATTAAAATGCAAATTTCACTTTAATTATTTATGTGCGGAGAGCCGAAATCAAAACATACATTAATTCAAAAACGTTCAGAAATTAAATTAAATTTTTTTTTACCTGAAAGTAAGGAGCAACATTAAAACTTAAACGAAAAGAAATTACTCAGTATATGAAAGGGGCTTTTCGTCCTCAACGCCCCGCTCTTTACGCTAAAGTTTTTACTGTTTTAAAGAGCAGAGTTAAGAGAAATAGTCAAACTTGAATATATAATGAGTCGGAGGCTTAATATTGTCTTTGCAGGATTTTGGACTCTTGCTGATAGACGAGGGTCACAAAATGCTGAAAACAAAGGGTCAAAAGTGCACAAGGTCACAAAAAAGTGCCAAGCACAAAAGTGCACAAGCAATCAAGATGAGAACAGGATTTCGCAGAGCCTCCTTTCAACTGAAGGTCCTAGGACTATTTCAATAATTAAAAGAATATGAAAATTGAAACTTGGAAAGTTAAAACGTTAAAAAATAACTGCTGTATCGAAGTTTTGACGGACGAATTCAGACGCTTTAAACTGGACTTATTAGGAGTTTCTGAAACTCATACCCTAGGGGGTAGTAAACACTAAATTAGCTGATATAGAATTTACTTACTCATGCAGGAAGGATGGGGTACACAGACCGGAAGTAGGGCTCATGATGAATAAGGAAGTTGTTAAGTTTTGTTTAGGTAGGAAAGTTATGAATAATAGAATACTAATCGCTTATTTTATAACTAAAAAGTGCAGGGCATTAGTCATAGCTGTACAGACCCAAGTAGAACCGACTGACGGAGATAGTAACTCACTATTTTACTTGCAGTACCACGGACAAAAAGCCAAAGTCCCCGGTAGAAATCTGGCGTTTTTATTAGAAGATTTTTCAGCCCAGGTCTGTAAAACAGAAATAGATGGTATCTTTGCCTTGAATAGACTGCTGTAATTTTGTAGGTGTTACGATCGACTTATAATCTACTTATAACGATTTACTATATCTACAATTTTGTAGGCATAACAACCTAGTCATAACCAATACGGTGTTTGGTCAAAAAATGGCATATAAGCTAACATGATATTCACATCATGGTAAAACAGCTAATCTTTTTGATTTTGTTATTGTAAACTAAAGACTGGCAGGATCAACAAAAGATGCTAGGGTTAATTTAGTGGTGGTGTCTTTAGTGTAGTCAGTAGTGCCTAGGGTTAATTTAAAGTGAAAATTCCCAAAGGGTAACTACCTTCCGAGAATCTATAACGTTGGTAGACTCTAGGATGAAAATTGGAGAAAAGCTTTCCACAAAAAGTGACATACAATACTGGAGAATTCGAAGCATCTAGGAATATTAGTAAAAATGTTTTATGTTTAATAGAGAGAAGAGGATTGTACAAGAATTTTCCGAGTGATAAGTCATTTGGAAACAAGAGGAATGTAAAAACAGCGGAGAAAGCATTAAAATACTAACTAAGGAGGTGTGAAGTGAAGACCATGGATGAGATTGCCGAGGATTTGGAAGATGCAGCTAGACGGTATTGTAGTAAAATATTGCACTGGCATGTTAAAATTGAGAGGAAGTAGTCAATCCGGACTAGTCCCAGTTGAAGGTAGGAACGAGGCCACAAATATTGATAAGGAAAGAATAAAAGAGATACGAGCAGAACATTTTGAGAATTTGCAAAACCGGGATAGAGTTATAGAAAAAGATAGAGAGAAACGTGAAATAGTTTGTGACACATTGGATATGAAGGAATATTTATTATGTGAGGAGTAATTGGTGAAAGTTCTAAAAGAATTAAAAAAAATAAAACCAGGTGCTTATGGTGCGATAAATGAGTTTGTTAAATATGGTGGCTCTGAGGTTAGAAATAAGTTACTATAGATTATGAATATGATTGTTGAAAAGGGGCAAATATGTAGTGATTTTAGGAAAACTCAAATTAAACCACTGCATAAGAATGTTGATAAGAGTGAGTGTGGTAATTACATCACTCTGAGCATGAGTGTGGTAATAATGTGGTAGCCTGGTTGCTGTAGGTAGCAAATTACTTAGTATGATGATATTTCTCAAACTTAGAGATTCTGTAGATGAATTTATAAGAGAACAGTGCGGTTTTAGGAATGGAAGAGGATATGTTAACCAAATTTTCACTCTTAAGTAAATAATTGAAAACTCCTTTGGTCCTCAGTTTTATGGATTAGTGGCATGCGTTCAATTCAGCTGGTAGAAGTGAAGTTTTTATCTTTGTATGGTATACCAGAGAGACGCATTAAAGTGATTAGTGCCTAGATAAAAATACAACTGCTGCGGTTAAAGTAGGAAATAAGGTTAGTAGGTGGTTTCGTATTAAATCTGGAGTTAAGCAGGGTTGTGTCCTATCCCCATTTATTTGGGTCGTTTTGGTTGACTTTGTCTTAAAGAGCATAGGAAAGGCAATGGGAGAACATGGAGTCAAATAGGGGTGAAAAACTTTCCTGGACTTGGGTTATGCTGATGATTTAAGCATTCTAGGTGAAAGTGTGATCAAATTTAATGAACTTTTAGAGGCTTTGCAAGCTCAGAGTGCTAGAACACTTTTGAAAATTATGGTTAAGAAGACTAAGTCACTCGGACTAGGAATAATTGCAGATGAAAAGGTGAAGTTGGGTTGCGAAAAGATTGATCAGGTAGAAAGCTTCACCTTGATAGCATTATAAGTAAAGACGGAGTAGTAAAGATGTTAAAAGTAGAATAGTCATAGCTCTGGGTCACTAACCAAGTTCGATTTCCTTCTGATGACTATCCTTTAAGTCTTGGAACGGATTGGTCTTTCCTTTCCCTTCGAAGACATTGTTCAGGAATATTTCCAAGGACATGATACTCATCTGCAAAGATCTTAACAAACAGTATTATATTTTTTTCATTTACAGCAGACGGGACAATCCATCAGCATTCCCGTTTTCTAGCCCACTCCGACTATGAATATCAAATTGGTGCTCTTGGAGCTCTGTCTTGACATGCTCTTGGAGCATGTCAAGCGAGCGTTGTTGCTCCGAGCCACATTCAACCAGCGAGGCGGGTTATGATCAATTTCAAACGCCAAAGCTTCACGCTCGACTGTCGAATAGCGCGACAAAATTTAAACCCTGATCTCTCAGGATTTCTTCCGGAACACCAACCCGACGGAAATACTGCTCAAATGTTTGTGTAATTTTCCTGACATTCATAGATCTCAAGGGTATTGCCTTGGGATAACGTATGCAATAATCCGATATAACTAATAGGAATCGATGACCGTTCCGAGACAATACTAATATTCCCAAAATATATGTACGTACAAACCGTTTGACATCTTGTCGTACCCCAGGCCAGAGGAACCTATGGATGATCCCATCAAGAGTGCGTACCATTCCAGTACATCCGCTCATTGGAGAATCATCGGTGACTCTAAGCACAAACGACCTACAAGGCTTGGGAACTACCAGCTTTGTCATCTCTTCATTATCCAACCTGGTCTCAATCTTCCTGTAGAGCAGACCATTGATGAGCTCGAAACCCTAGCCTGAACTAGCCAGAGTCAAACACTTTGTCAGTGTAAAATCTTGTTGTTGAAGGTCAGCTAATTCCTTAGAGGCTAGGCAAATTCGTTAGAAAATTCCTAAGTCAGCTAATTTCTTAGAGGTCGGCTGGTCTTGCTCAACTTCTGAAGGATTTTCTTCAAATTTTTTCGTCTCCACTCTGCAACTCCGACTCAACGATTCTCCGACTCTATCATAATCTTGAAAACATCACTTTCTGGAAGATTTATTGAGGAGGCTTGGGTCACAGCTTCCAATCCAGCGTAGTTCGTTCTAGTCGATAGAAGAATAGAAACAGCAGGTCTGTCTACTTCTTGAATTTGGCTACAAAGTTCTAGGAATCCTGGCAACGATCTTCTGACGATAGCGTCTAAGGGTAGATCCTCAGAAACTGCAACTTCTACATTGCTTTGGAAGTTATAATTGCCACATCCTCTTTATACTTAGCCCTTATGTAGAGGATATTGCGTAAAATCACCATGGAAACAACATATCTCCGTGATGGATGATGTTTGTTCACCCAGCCTTCCAATGTACCTTCCATGGGCGACAGTGATGGATGCTCCACTGTCAATAAGGAGCTCTGCTGGCTTCCCATCTATCATACCCCTGACACGAAATCTCGCCTTGATTCTTTCTTCCGGACTTGGAATTCTTTCGCAAGTTACCCTTATCCTGCTCCTTTAGGCTCAAACAGCTACCAACTTGGCTATCGGTAAGATACAGTCGTTACCAAAATGCTAGGAAGTACAGTGGTGTGCTATAAAAGTACGCAGAGATTTGCTATGAATCACCCATAATATGCTATGAAAGCACGCATTAATGTGCTATGAAACACGCGTAATGTGCTATGAAAGCACGCACAACTGTACTATGAAGCACTCGCAATGTTCTATAAAAGCACGTGCATCTGTACTACGAAGCACTCGCAATATGCTATGAAAGTACGCCCAAATGTGCTATGAAGCACCCGCAATGTGCTATAAAAGCACGAACAAATGTGCTATGAAGCTCTCGCAATGTGCTATTAAAGCACGTACAAATTTGCTATGAATTACCCGCAAAGTTCTATGAAAGCACGCACAAATGTGCTGTGAAGGACGCTTGCACAACTGGTACCCTGACACCAGTGGGAGTGGCTTAAACCTTGTTCGCCAAGAACACGCAGTAAATGAAGAGCTAGCTACCGACGGAAACAAATGATCATGTCAAAATCAGCGCACTGATAATCCAGCAAAAACAGTCTCCCCTAGCGAAAACAGTTTAATACGGTATATAATTTCACAAATGGTAATAACGATAAAATGTTTTTTTTTTCACGGATTATTTTAACTAGCTATCACAAACAGATTGTGAATTGAATATTTTCAGCTTATAGATAGTGAAAAATCTAACGCAAAACTGGAGAAAAGTCCAAGTTACCGCAAATTCTTCGTTACTAATATTTAACCCTATCCACAAGTCAGAGATATATAGATGGAGATAACAATAACAAAATACAAAAAGTGTTTTTTTTAACAGCAATAAATGTTACGAAAAAATTTTGGCTCTTAATTTAAGCTACAATTCAATGAGCCAAAAATCGAAGTTTCACTAAATTCAGTTAAGTATCCCACTTCTGACACCACTTATGTCGTAATCCGTATAGAGGACACAAGTTTTATTTACTCTACTATACAACATATAACAATTCAACTGGTCTAATCACTCGTAACTCCGGAGCTAACTAGCTTATTTCATTCAACGGAGCACAATTAGCCACTCCCTTACATCTGACTATTTAGTTTATCGACACGAAACATGATCTGTAAGCTGACAAAGGATTTTAGATAATATTGGAACAAAAACGTTTAAACAATCCTTGTGACCAAAATTTCCCCGACATTGCCACTGCCGAGGAGAATGTTTTCTTTTGAAATTGAGGGTGAACTACCTTTGGAACTTCATGAATCGGTAGAGGATGTTGTTTTCCTGTGCATAAACAGGCCGATGTCTAAGGACTAACTGAGCCCACATAATCTTTCTTTGGTAAAGGATGGGGGCAGGTACTGGACACCTTCAAAATAAATTAATTGCCGACCTTCATTCGAAACAGAATATTGTTGTACACCACGTTCTATTGAGACGGATACTAGCCAATGGTTTTAAGTTAGCAAAGATTCATAGAACCCTTCAAATCGATCAAAAGCCCTACATGAAGACGTTTGTTGGCACTTTTATCAGTAAACTTTTGTACTTTTGTCGGAAGCAAAAACGAACGTTCATAAAGTAATCTTACGCTCATTTTAAATTAAGCCTCCGGTAAGATGTAAGAGAGTCAAGTTCAAGTTCAAGTTCTGTTTATTACTACATAATTTCAATATAAAAAGCCAATTTGGCAGAGAGAGGCTCGAGGCCAAATGGCATAGGCCTAATGGCTCGAGGCCAAAGCACAATAGTAGTCGTTGTGACGTTATAATCGACCTAAAAGAATGGGCTTGGTTCTTCACCGATCAGAACTTTACATCGTTCATCATCTGTGATATGTGATATTGATCACTTTACATCTGTGATTTTGTTTTGGGGAAATTTTCAAAGGAGTTGGAATTCTCTGGTTAAATTTTTACGTGAAGAGGATTTCTCTGACGGGAGAAACTCACAGTGAGGGAATTATCACCAGGAGAAAATCTCAATGAGGAAAGTTTTCATGGGAGAAAATTTTCCATTAGGAGGGGGGGTTGATTTACAGAAAAAATTCACACAGGGGGAATTCCACCATGACCTGAAAACCAATTTGAAATTAGATATAAAACACGTTTTTTAGAGGCATTTTTTAAATGAAAAGAATTCAGAATTTTATCATCTGTAAGACTACCACCTTTAAGTTAACTAAGCTGCTTATCCTGCCACAAAATTTCAAAGTTAATCTCTGCGCATTTTCTGCAGACAAGACTTTGCTCTTGAATAATTTTTGAAACTAAAAGGATGTCAAAATGTCCCAACAAATTAATTGTGTTGCGAGAGCAACACTTTGGTTTTATCCTGTTTTTTTTTTGTTTTTTTTTTCCTATGCCGCCTATGTCGGCTTATTCCTGGAAACTGGTAAGGGTCTAACTTGTGCGGTTTTTACGGAAAGTGTGGACCTCAGGCCGGATTGATGAATATGGCATTACATTTTGGAAAGCTCCGCAGAACTCTTGCCTGGGGCCAAAAAGGGTGGCTTTTGCTTGTCCACGATGGTTTTTGCTCTCGCAACACTTTATTCGGCGAAGCCGGACAATGGTTGCCGTAACACTTCACGTTTCTCAGGCAACGTAGGTCAGCTTTAATCTTATCAGCTTTAATCTAGTGTCCGGCTTCATGTAAAACCAGGGCTTGTGTACGAGCCAAATAGACCGTATATAATTAATCGTGAATAGTGAATCACACATAGCCCAGAGCCCATTGAAAAAAAGTCAAGATTTTTACTGTTTTGTACTGATTTTTGCAATTCACTGACTTCTTCCAACTGTTTTGCCAAAATCACCCAAGGGTATTTAATAAATGTTTTTTTAACTTTATATCCAAGTTTTCCAAAAGTTTGTTTCTTTTTTAGTGTCCAAATTTTCTAATTAAAAAAAAAACACCACTTAAAATATATCTGGCTTTGAATAAAAAACAAATGACTCTTGGGTATTAGTAGGAATGGTGTCTAGGAGGGCAACACCCAAAACTATATTTTGAATATCTTCTCCACTTTTTGATTTTGAGTTTATCACCTCTTTTTAAATTTTGAATTGATTCATAATCTGACAAAAAAACCTTACAGCGAAAAGTAAAAAAAAAATGACTTTCTTAGCCATTCTTTCAGAAAGACTCCTGAAACACAGGGGGCGTTTAATTAGAATAAGAATCTTTTTTAAAGTACTAAGAAACTCAAATGTAAAAAGTGAGGCATTGAGGAAGGGGCAGCTTCCCTCATAATCGGAATAATTTCTGTTCATTTTAAGTTTTAATGTTGCTCCTTACTTTCAACTCATAAATTTAATTTTTTTTTATCATATTGCCCAAAAAGACCATCGGGTAGCCCTTTGAGCCATTTGAGCCTTCGAGCCATTTTTTTTTATTCAATTATCCGAAAAGACTATCAAGTAACCATTTGAGCCATTAAGCCATTTTTCTTATATTCAATGGTCCGAAAAGACCATCAAGTAACCCTTTGAGCCATTTAAATTTTTCATTTGAGTCATTGAAAATTAGTCATTTAGATTTTAAAATATTAAAATAGAAAATATAAGACTGTTTAAAAGTTTCAAGGTCATCAAAATGTAAAAAAAAACAATTGAGCCCCTATACGCATCTTAGTTTAGTTCAAGTCTGAAATCCTCAATTTTTGAAGGTTTTTAACTTCTGTTTTTTTTTGTTTTTTTTTTAATTTGTGAAGTTAGAAGCATCACATTTTGCCAGTATTACCACGTTAAAAAATAAATAACAAACTTATTAATTGAATTTGACTATATTTTTCGTCCTAAAAATTCAAAAATAAATAATCTGTTAATGCCCAACTACATCTTTTTATATATTTTCAGGTTACTTTTTGCTGATTTTTGTTTATCAAAATTTCATTTTATTTGTTGTGATGCCCACTACTACGAAAAACAGCATTACTACATATGGGAGCCATTTTTATTGAAAATTAAATCTTTTTCTAAAGTTTTATGATATAAATGATTGGAGGAGTTTTCACTTAACTAGTTTCACCAATAAGATTACATTTTTACCCAATGCTTTAAAGAACTGATTTCACACAAAGGCATCAGTTTCAGGAAAAAAGATAGAAAAGCTGAAAAGATAGAAAAACTGGTTTTTTTTTTAAATTTAATTTGATCCAGTGTTTTTATCATGCTTTCCAGCAGACAATAGAATTACAGCTATCAAAAGGTAAATAAAAAAGTGGACATTTTTTTCCCATTCCTTTTTCAAAATAAAATCCTAAAAGCTATCGTATCCTACATGTTACTTAAATTAAACAAGTAAGTAAAAAAAGATTTGATTTAGTCTTTATGTTTTAATACATTTTTTGAACCTATGCAGAGAGTTCTATTAAAAATTTTTTTAAGAAATTAATCTGATTAAGAAGTAAATCTTAAATTAAGAGACATTATTATAAAAAATGAAGCAAAACCTAAAGTGAATATCGATACTGCAAAGTCATACTACAGTAAAATTAAAAGTAAAATTTGAACCAAAAAGACAACGATGGGGATTTTTTTTTTATTTTGGTCTCTTTTTACAAGTTTGCAATTTTTGCCTTTTTTTTATTTATTTTGGAATTTTTCAAAGCTTTCCAATTTAGGTTATCTTTAGTCTTTGAGTACAAATAGATTTTTTCCAATCAAGATCCCCTACCCTTCCTTGTGAGACCCCATGTCTAAACATAAAAATCAAATTACATTATTGGTTAAATCCGATCTTAAAATTTTAATTTTCTTCTTATTCTACTGATTTAGGTTCGAGTGTTTCGGGGGAGGGGGGATTTCCCCTTGCATCACTTCCTATTGAAACAACAGCTTAAAAATCAGTCAGTTGGGATGACCGTTATACAGCAATAATCACAATAATTGTGAATTTTACAGTAGTAATTGTGATATCTGGCTGGAATCAAAATAAAAGCTTCGGTGTAAGCCTGGAGTGGGGGGGGGCAGGAATCATCCGACGCTTCTTATATATTCTTGTAGATTCTTCTAGGCAACAATTTAAAGTGAGTTAACTTTTGGCTTGTCCTACAGGGAAAATATCACTAAACATCGCCCCAAACGAAATTACAGCCACTATCAAAGCTCGAACCACCGACTTTTTGCTTGTGATTTTGGCAGGCAAACCATTCGGTTAGGATGTGCATAATAAAAATGCTTTGATAATTTTAGCCAGAAATAAAGAAAGGATAAAAAGGCAAAATGTAGTTTTCTTTAGTTTTCCCTTGAGAAGTCATATCTTTCACGGAAAGCAATTTTGTAACACAATTGTTTATTTTTAGTTTCGACGCTTAAAATTCAGGCCAATGGCTCGAACAGCGACATGAAAGGAAATTCGATTCTGTATTTGCACGTATGATTGCAAAAGATATTCTAAAGTTGATTTATGATGAAACGGAGTTATCAAAAATTGTGAATTACGGAAGAAAGGTGGTTATGAAAAATGGTAGGAAAATCCAAAGTAGCACCGAAGGTTTTAAGGATTTGACGAAAAGAAAATTTGACTAATTAAAAATTTGGTATCTATCAAGACCTATGAATTTACATAAGATAAAATATATTCTTCAACAATAAAAATGATGAAGAAGTTACATTTTGTTAGCCTATTTAGAGGGATCACATAGCAAGCCTTCTTATAATTAATTAATTCAAGAAATGTTCTCCAAAACAGAACTGTTTTTAGAAAAGCAAAAAATTAATGTTCAAACAAAAGACAATCTGAAAAAAAGTCATTAAATAATTAAATTGAACATGCACATAAATTAGTACCAATGAACAAAATAAACCCAAAACGAACAGAGTTAAAAGGAACAATCAAAGCAAATAAAAAAGTTAAAAATACCGCTATAAATGGGTAAATTTAGCTTAGAGAAAATAGAAATTCAAATGAGTAATCAAGCCAAACTTAAAAAAAAGAACTTGCCATAAGCAAGAGTGGGGCTACCACTCCCCTAAATCTTATAGTTCCCTGACTGCCGTTTGCGATTAAAAGAAATATATCTGTATTTCAACCAATGTTATTGTCAACAATTACCAATTGTCGACATTAATGTCAACAACATAAATGTCAACATTACCAAAACCAGAGGCAACAAAAAAGCCAGAAACCAGTCAGTCATTTTTTTATCTGAAAAATTATCTTTATTGACTGTGCATTTTATAGATTAAATAACTAACAACCTTACAGAATATTCGCCTTTACGAATTTATTGCCCTTTTAAAAATTAGTATTGCCCTTTTACGAATTTATTACCCTCTTATGAATTACGTATTGCTATATCCCCCTTTGCGAATTATTAATCATATTCCTTTTCAAAGTTATTGATTGTGTGTTTTATAGATTAAATACCGAACAAGGCTACAGAATATCCTCTCTTGCGAATTTCACTCTCAAAATTGCATTATTATTTTCTTCTGTTCTAAAAGCAATTGCTTCTTCATAGACTTTTGTTCTGGAAATTAGTTTTCCAACTTAAGTCAAAGATGACATTTCATGAGCCTAGAAAGAGAGCATGGTCCTTCTGAATTTTAAAGGGACGGAAGAACCAGATAACCAATTTTTGACTTGTGAAAATTTTTCATTGTTTTGGTTGCCCATTTTTATAGATTAGTACCCAACAAGCTTACATAATATCCCTTTTTACAAATTTCACTCTCTAAATTGCATTATTTCTTTTTTTCTAAGAACGATTACTTCTTTGTAGACTTCTGATCAAGAAATTACTTTTGAAACACAAGACAAAGACGAGATTTCATGAGCCTAGAAAGAGAGCATGGTCCTTCTGAATTTTAAAGGGACAAAAGAATCATTTAACAAGTAGTGACGCAATAGGCACTTGAAAGGCAGCCATAGCCAATACTCCTATTTTCCTTTAATGATTTAAGTTAAACGGCGACCCCCTCAAGACGCAATTGTAATTACACTTCTTTGAGACGCAGGTGCATGCTACGTCATAGGTTCTTAAGCACATATCCATGGATTCCATGGCACCCCTATCCATGGATTCTATGCCAGCCCTGTTTTTGAACACATACCCATCCCGTTAATTCAACGACAGCCCTAGTTTTTAATGCATCCCTATCCTGTCATTTCAGCGACAGCCAGCAGGTACATTTTTGCGTCATAGTGAATGTTTACTTTGGTTGTTATGAAATAAAATTTGATTGTTACCCAATATATTTTTTTTATTGCTACGTCAAATCAAACGTACAATCAAACGTACGTCAAACGTACTACGTACAATCAAAAGTGTACTAGAATCCATAAGTCAAGCCGAGAAGTTTTATTAAGAAATTTTTCTTCAATATGTTTTTCAAGACGTTTAAAGACATTCCAAGACGTTTTTAAGACATTTTTCTTCAAGACGATTTCTTCGTGATTTCTTTAGTTCTTATGTAATAGAGAATGTTGTTAAGGATGACGCATTCTAACGTGACTTGTTTCTTCAGGGCCTATGGGGAAGTCCCGGTTGTAATTGGGGGAGATAAAAACATGGGTGTTACAAAATAACGGTACACAGGAAGGACGTACGCAATCTTGCGCGTCTTCAGAGATTTATTGGGACAAAATATAATTTTTCGTGACTTGGTAGACTTATTGAGAATGACGCAATCTCACGTGGCATGCTAGACTTCAGGGTCCCGTGGGGAAATGCCCACTTGTAACTGAGGAGAGGAAACACGTAGGGGGGCTACATAATGACGGTGCAGACTTGGAATGTGACAAAATCTCGCACATAGGTGTTACGCAATAACGGAGGGCACACGTGAGTGTTATGTAATGACAGCGAAAACGTTGCACACTTGGGATGTTATGTCATGACGGTACATACGTCGGTGTTACATAATACTTTAAGAGATTTTTTTCTTTGGGATTTCTTTTTCTTTCAAGATGTTTTTTATGGAACCTTTATTATCCTAATGGTTTTTTGTCCCCATTGGGATTCGAAGGTACCATTTCCATTCAATGGAACTGCGCCCTAGACAACTGGACCAGCAATCTATTTCTAATATTAGGATTCAGGAATTAGATTATACAAAATAATCAGTCCGACACACGAAGAATTACCGTGTCCCGCTAACTAGAATGATTAAGCTATTGATTACGTGTTTCCTATGACTGCAATAGTTAAGATGTCGATGGGAAATCGATTACTAGAGTTTTAGTTATAATTGAAGTTCAACTGTTTGCTAAGTAATGCTTTAGAAGGGTATTATAAGCCCAAACAAAGCGATTCTTCACCTCTTAGAGAAAAAATCCTTGTATTCTGGAGGGTCAATCTTAGAGAATTTCTAGAGATATTTCCTTAGAGAATGATATAAAGTTTTTCAAAACATAGGAAAATATTCCTTCTTAGAAAATGTTACACAATGACCGGGGTACACGTGGCTGTTACGTAATGAAAGCGCAAGTTTGGTATGTGCTGTCATGACAGCGCACCCATGGGATGTTTCGTAATGATAGTGCACACGTGGTATGTTAATTAACGACGGTACATATGTCAATGTTACATCATACTTTAAGGGATTTTGGTTCGGAATTTCTTTTTAGAGAACCTTTATACTCTAATGTTTTTATTTTTCCTTCAGGATTCAAAGGAACCATTTCCATTCAATTGAGCTGTACCCTAGACAGGTGGACCAGCAATCTATTCTAATATTATGAGTCAGAAAATAGATCCTATGAAACAACCAGTTTCAAACATGGAGAATTCTCATGTCCCTCTAACTATAATGATTACATGAAAGCTATAGAATGTAAGCTATTGATTACTTGTTTTCTATGACTGCAATAATACATATGCAGAGGGGGAAATCGATTACTAGACCTTGATTATAATTGAAGTACACCTGCTTGCTAATTTATGCTTTAGAAGGGTATCATGAGCCCAGACAAAGCGTTTCTTCACTTCTGAGCGATATGATTCCAGTATTTTGGAGGGTCCTTCTTGGAGAATTTCTAGAGATATTTTCTTACAGAACGATATAAACTAGTTTAAAAGATAGGGGAATACTCCTTCTTAGATAATTATTAGAGATTTTTGCTTAGAGACTGATCTAAATTTGCCCAAAATATAGGAAAATTGGGGCACAAGACATGTGACTTAATTCTACTTTTTTTTCTTGATTGTATTTTCTCTCAGTTCAAAGCCTTTGACTCTCAATGGCTGACCCATCCCCTAGCGAGCAGTTTCAACGGGCCACCCCCTAACATCCAATTTCAGCCGGGACCTAGAAACCAATTCCAATGGGACCCCAGCAACCAATTTCAGCGCCAAATTTCAGCGCCAGTGCATATCTAGAAGGACTCAATACTCTTTTTGAGGCAACCGAAAAAGGTGATAAAAGAGGATGCTTATATTACCCAGAATTGAATATACCGACACGATAGAAAACAATTCATCGATTTTAGACTAGTCATAATAGTGTAGAGGTTGTACGTGGCTACGCTTGAAAATTTGGCTACGTTCAACTGAAGACCCACCAATAATTGGAAAAGCAATTTCTGACGCTTAAGGCCCACTCCTCATCAACCTACACAAAGAACCACCAACCCTTCTCCAAGATTGCTGAAGTTCTATTATATACAATTGTACACAATTTTTTCAATCTTCAACCGAATCATCTACTCATATGAAGCGTTAAAATAAATGTCGATTTTGCCGTTTATTTTGTTGGACGATCCCGACCCCTAGATACCAATACACCACCGTACGGCATTACTATGAAACAGGCTCAATATGCATATAGTTTTTTCTGCAATTCGAAATTAATTGACCATCTCAGAATTTTCACTTTTTTTGCTAGAATTTTGTTTTATACCACGAAATGACTGAAAACACTGCTTTGCTCTGGGACAAGTCTTTTTATCTAAAATAAATGTCTATGTTAACCATTATTTTGTAAGACTACCTTTACCTTTAGAAACCAAAGTGCCACCGTATGGTTTTACTGTATCTGAAACAGAACGCTCAATACGCGTATTGTTTTTCAGTCTTATAGGACTACCTGCACCTTAGAAATCAATACAGCACCGTACGGCTTTACAACCTCTGAAATAGGAAGCTCAATGTGCGCATAGTTTTTTTTAGGTAATCCTAAATCAATTGACAACCTCAGTCTTTTTACGCAGTAGATTTTTGCTTTCTTTGGGCTAGATTCACTGTTTTGCATCATAAAATTCTTGAAAACCCGGCTTCGCTGTGGGATAGTTTTTTGGCCAAAATGAATGTCTAAGTTAACCGTTTGGTTTCTAGGACTAACTGCACCTTAGAGACGAATTGACAACTGTACAATATTGTTGACCTTCTGGCACTCCTCATCATTCCTAAGACATTTTTATAGTTTTTTTAATGGAGGAATATCCGATTCCACTTTCCCCTGCTTTCGACGCCGGTTACAACGGTTCCACCTTCAATTCTGCTGGCTTTCTACCCACGTTCAACCGATTCCCGTTCCTACAATGCTTCTAGGATCCCAACTCCAAAACTGGCTCCCAGTTAAGTTAGTTCTGGATTTCCTTCTTCTGTCCTCTGATTCTGCAATTGCAATCCTGTTAATTCCACTCCAAGCTCCATCGATTCTAAGATTTCGTATGCAGCTACCTCCCTGGTAATCTATGGCTTGCAAATGACACCCTCTGGTGTACATTATCACGCCTAAAGGTTTTTCAGCCTTTTCCCCCTCAAAAATAAATTTATAAACTAAAAACAACCTTATTTTTCGTTTGAACTCTTTGTGTTCTGATTTTCGTTCGTGAAACTTGTTGTACGCTGATTTTTCTTTTCGTAAACGCGCGCTGTACATTGATTCTTTCTCCTCGTGAAGCCGATTTTGTTTGTGGAACTTTTATTGTTCATGGGGCTTGTTGCATGTTGATTTCTTTTGGTCATGGAACTTGTTGCGTGCTGATTTTTGTTCATGAACTGTGTTGCATGTTGAATTTCCTCTTCATGAAACTTGTACACTAATTTTTCCCATCACGAAACTGATTTTGTTCACTGGACTTGTTGCATGCTGATTTTTGTTCGTGGAACTTAATGCGCGCTTATTTTTTTTTCCGTGAAACTTGTTTCATATTGATTTTTTCCCTTTGTGAAACTTGTATATTGATTTTTCTTCTCGTGAAACTATTTTTGTAGATTGAACTTGTTGCGTGCTGATTTTTGTTCGTAGAACTTGTTGCATGCTGATTCTTCTTCTTGAAACTTGTTGAATGTTGATTTTTCTCTACGTGAAACTTGTCCAGTGATTTTTTCTTTTCGTGAAACTTATTTTGTTCATGGAAATTGATGGGTGCTAATTTTTTTGGTTCGTGGAGCTTGTTACGTGATTTTTTTGCTCTTGAAACTTCTTAAAAGTTTTTGGTCTCTTCGTGAAACTTGTACATCAATTTTTCTCCTCGTGAAACAGTATTCACTCATGGAAATTGTTGCGTGCTGATATTTATTCAAGAAACTTCCCACATGCTTATTTTTTTCTTCGTGAAACTAGTACATTGATCTTTCTCCTCGTGAAACTGATTTTGTTCATGGAACTTGTGGCTCGCTGATTTTGTTCTAGGAACTTTTTGCGTACTTATTTTGTGCGCGGAATTTGTTGTACGGGGATTTTTCTCCTCGTCAAACTGATTTTGTTAATAGAGCTTGTTGCATGGTGATTTTGTCTATAGAACCTGTTGCGTGATGACTATTTCTTGTCAAACTTTTTGCATGTTCAGTTTTCTCTTCGTGAAACTAGTACATTCACTTTTCTTCTTGGGAAATTGATTTTGTTCATGGAGCTTGTTGCGTTCTCAATTTTTGTTCATGGAACTTGTCGCATGCTGATTTTTGTTCGTGAAGCATGTTACATGTTTATTTTTCCCATTGTAAAACTTGTGCATTTATTTTTCTAATCGTGAAACTGATTATCTTCATGAAAATTGTTTTGAGCTGACTTTTGTTCGTGAAACTTGTTGTTTGGTGATTTTTGTTCTTGAAGTTGTTGCGTGTTGATTTTTCTCTTCGTGCAACTTATAGGTTAATTTTTCTCCTCGTGAAACTGATTGTGCTCATGAAACTTGTTGCGTGTTGATTTCTTAGTAGTTCATAGAACTTCTTATGTATTGATTTTTGTTCCCGAAACTTATTGTGTGCTTATTTGTATATGATATTTTTTGCTGAAAAAATATCAGAGGTCAGTTTCACGAACAAAAAATCAACATGCAAGAAATTTCATGAACAAAAATCAGCACGCAATAAGAACCGTGAACAAAATCAACGTGCAACAAGTTCCATGAACAAAAAGTGTTACGTGAGGAGAAAAATCAGCGTACAATTTTCACGAGGAGAAAAATGAATATGCAAAATGTTTCACGAAAAAAAATCAGCACGCAACAGGCTCCAAGAACGAACAGTCAGCACGTAACAAGTTCCCTGAACAAAATCAGTTTCACGAGGAAAGAAAATCAATGTACAAGTTTCACGAAGTGAAAAATAAAAATGCAATAAGTTTCAAGAACAAAAATCAGCACGCAGCTAGTTCAAAGAACAAAAAAGTCAGCATGCAATGAATTCAATGAACAAAATGAGTTTCGCGAGGAGAAAAATCAAAATACAAGTATCGCGAAGAGGAAAATCAAGGTGCAACAACTTCCACGAACAAAAATCAGCACACAGCAAGTTTCATGAACGAAAAAAATCAGCATGGAATGAGTTCAACAAAATCAATTTCACGAAGAGAAAACCAATGTACCAGTTACACTAAGAGGAAGATCAAAGGAGAGAAAAGAGGAGAAAAAGTTAAATGTACTACTTTCACAAAAAGAAAAATCAACTTGCAACAAGTTTCACGAACAAAAATCATCAGGCAACAAGTTCAAGTTAAAACTACGGTCATATTTTTGTTTATAAATATATTTTTGAGGGAGAAAAGGTTGAAAAACCCTTGGGCGTGATAATGTACGCCAGAGGAGTGTCATTTGCCAGCAATAGATTACCACGGAGTAGCCCCCCACAAAGTCTTGGAATCGATGGAACTTGGAATTGCATTGATTAGACCAGATTTATAGAATCGGGGGGGGAAATGGGAAATCCAGAACTGACGCAACCTGAGCCAAATTATGTGTTGGGGTCGCTGGGGTCATAGTGGAACTGGAAACGAATGAACTGGCATGGAAAGCCGGCAGATTTGAAGGTGGAACCATTGTAATTGGGGTCATAAACGGGGGAAAACGGAAATGTCTTAGGAGTTATAAGGGTTACTAGAGGGGCAGTAATGCTGCAGGGAGGCGCATTCATGAATGCGGAGGCGCATTCAAAGATGTAGGTAGTCCTACAAAATAAATGGTTAAAATAGTTATTTATTTTGGTCAAAAAGACTGTCCCAAAGCAAACTGGTGTTTTCATTCATTTCATGGTTTTAAAATACAATTCTAGCCAAAGGAAGGCGATAAACCTATTGTGTGATTAAATAAAAAAAAACAAGTTTTTTTAACGGAAAGTAAGGAGCGACATCAAAACTTAAAACGAACAGAAATTACTCCGTACATGAAAGGGGCTTTTCCTCCTCAACGCCCCGCTCTTTACGCTAAAGTGTGAGCCTTTCTCTCAACTCTACTTTTTAAAACAGTTAGAAACTTTAGCGTAAAGAGCGGAGCGTTGAGGAGGAAAAGCCCCTTTCATACATGGAGTAATTTCTGTTCGTTTTAAGTTTTAATGTCGCTCCTTACTTTCCGTTACAAAAACTTGTTTTTTTTTTATTTAATTTCTGGACGTTTTTGAATTAATGCATGTTTTGATCTTGGCTCTCCGCACATAAATAATTAAAGCAAAATTTGCATATTAATTAATTGCAATTAATCGGAAGATTTTGAGAAAAAAGAAGCGAAGGGGGAGGCCTAGTTGCCCTCCAAGTTTTTGATTACTTAAAAAAGCAACTAGAACTTTTAATTTTTTACAAACGTTTTCATTGGTGAAAAATATACGTAACTTACGAATTAACTTACGTAACGAACTTCTATATTCGTAGGTTTGTATTGCCTATACGAGGGGGGTTCAACCCTCGTCGATACCTCGATTTACACTAAAGCTTAGATTGTTTACCAATTCCTCAAGATTGACCTCTGAATCACAAAGGCCGTAGAATAAATAGTTGAAATTACTAAAAATACTTTAGCGTACAGAGCGAGGTATAACGAGGAGGTAAACCCCTCATATGCGTAATAATTTTTGTTCGTTTTAAGTTTTAATGCTGCTCCTTACTTTCAGTAGAAAAACTTTTCATATTTATTTTTTCATTGTTTTTTCAAATAAAGCTAGAAAACCCTGCACCCCCTTCATTGAAATTCTCTTCCCCCATGAGAAGTTTCTCCATGGAAATATCCTCCAACGTAACCCCCCCCCCTCAACTCTCCCCCCTAAACCAAAAAATCCCCCTACATCTGTACACTTCCCAGTAACCATTACTATATGTAAACACAGGTCAAAGTTTTCAACTTGCAGCCCCTCCCATGTGGACTGCGGGGGAGTATGTCGCCCCTAAAGACATAGTTTTTAGGTTTTTGAGTATGGTGACTAAAATGGCTATCTCAGAATTTTGATCTGGTGACTTTGGGGGAAAAATGAGCGTGGGAAGGGGCCTAGGTGCCCTCCATTTTTTTCGGTCACTTAAAAAAGGCACTAGAACTTTTAATTTCTGTTAGAATGGGCCCTCTCGCAAGATTCTAGGACCACTCAGTCGATACGATTACCCCTGGGAAAAAAAAACAAAAAAAAAACAAATAAACACGCATCCGTGATCTGTCTTCTGGAAAATGTTTCCCCCTATTTTCTAAAATGAGGCAAATTTTCTCAGGCTCGTAACTTTTGATGGGTATAACTTGTATATTTAAAATCAGCATTAAAATTTGATTCTTTTGATGTAGCTATTGGTATCAAAATTCTATTTTTTAAGAGTTTCGGTTACTATTGAGCCGGGTCGCTCATTACCACAGTTCGTTACCACGAACTGTTTGAAAATTCTGAGATGATCGATTGATTTAGAATTCCGGCAGAAAATACACGCAAACTTAGCCTCCTGTTTCAGAAGCAGTTATGCCGTACGGTGGCGCATTGGCTTCTAAAGGTGCGGATAATCCTACAAAATAAACAGCAACAAAGACATTTATGTTGAAGCTATTACAATATAACAGAGCTTCAGCGATTATGGGGAAGTGCAGGTGCATTTTTAGAAGGTTGAGAAAGGAGTGTGCCTTAAGTGTTAAAAAGCGCATTTCTAGTTGCTGGTCGGTCTTCGGATGAACGTAGCCAAAGTTTCAAGCGTCACCACGTAAAAAACTAGTTAAGGTAAATTGACCGATTTCTTGATTGTTTGGATTAAATGTGTGATTTTACTTACGATATAGGTCCTTGCCGATTTCAAATTTGGTTAATGTTGCAGTGTCGAGCGATTTGCAAGCCAATACAGTAAAGGTCATGTTTCATTATCAATTGTCTGATCATCATCCTAAAGCCTGCTCAATGACTTTAGTATCTTTTGGTCATCATAGCACATCGCTTGGTCCTTCAAAACCCCCATACTGTCATCACTAGTCACAAATTGATCAAGCGCTTTTTACTGTGTCAGTAGATTCAATTCTGGATAGAATAGCACGCTAGGGGGTGGGTAAGCCATTGAGTGTCACAGGCTGGGAATTGAGCGAAAATAATACCAAGAAAAAATGGTCAAAATATAAAAATATAGAAATACTAGTTTTTGGGGGCGTTTCGCGCCCCCCCAAGCCCCCCCGTGCGCGTAAGTTGTTACGCGCCATATTAGTTACGCGCCATTGTAGTTGTGTCCCTGTGTCCCACCTGTGAATATAGATATATATATATATATATATATATATATATATATATATATATATATATATATATATATATATATATATATATATTATATATATATATATATATATATTTTACTACGTAAAACTTGCGAATATACAACATTCTTGGCTGTCCCATTGTCTGTGCATATAAATAGATTGTCAGGTTTACCGACTCTTGAACATGCAACATATAATTGTCCATGGGAAAAACAATCTATATTCAGGTCTATACCTTATTATTCTAATGATTAACCTTGAGCTTTGTTGATGGTGATTGCTAATCGAACATTCCCTGTGTCCCCGTCGTCATTTGTATATCCCCCTTTGCCCCCCGGCGTCCCCGTTGTAAATGTGTCCCTGTGTCCCGTTCGTCATTTATATTCCCTGTGTCCCGGTCGTCATTTGTGTCCCGGTGTCCCAGTCTGTAATTTCTCTTTGAGTGTCGCGGCCGTCATTTATATTCCCTGTGTCCCGGTGTCCCGGTCGTCATTTTTGTCCCGGTCGTCATTTGTGTTCCGGTCTCCCGGTCTGTAATTTCTCTTTGAGTGTCCCGGTCGTCATTTATATTCCCTGTGTCCCGGTCGTCATTTGTGTCCCGGTGCTTTGTTGAAGGTGATTGCTAATCGAACATTCCTTGTGTCCCGGTCGCTTTCTCTTTGAGTGTCCCGGTCGTCATTTATATTCCCTACTAGCTGTTGGGGTGGCGCTTCACGCCACCCTAACACCTAGTTGGAGGAGGTGCTTCGCGCTCCCCCATGACCCCCGCTAGTGTAAGTCGTTACGCGCCATATTAGTTACGCACCATTGTAGTTGTGTCCCTGTGTCCCTCCTGTAAATAGAGACAAAAGAAAAAAGATTTCTCTTTTCGTTATAGATATATATATATATATATATATATATATATATATATATATATATATATATATATATATATATATATATGTTTTTAACTACATAAAACTTGCGAATATACAACATTCTACGATGTCCCATTGTCTGTGCATATAAATAGATTGTCAGGTTTACCGACTCTTGAACATGCAACATAGAATTGTCCATGGGAAAAACAATCCGTATTCAGATCTATACCTCATTATTCTAATGATTGCCCTTGAGCTTTGTTGATGGTGATTGCTAATCGAACATTTCCTGTGTCCCCGTCGTCATTTATATATCACCCTGTGCCCCCTGGCGTCCCCGTTGCTGTTGTTTCCCTGTGTCTCGGTCGTTATTTGTGTCCCGGTGTCCCAGTCTGTAATTTCTCTTTGAGTGTCGCGGTCGTCATTTATATTCCCTCTGTCCCGGTCGTCATTTTTGTCTCGGTCGTCATTTGTGTTCCGGTGTCCCGGTCTGTAATTTCTCTTTGAGTGTCCTGCTCGTCATTTATATTCCCTGTGTCCCGGTCGTCATTTGTGTCCCGGTGCTTTGTTGATGGTGATTGCTAATCGAACATTCCTTGTGTCCCGGTCGCTTTCTCTTTGAGTGTCCCGGTCGTCATTTATATTCCCTACTAGCTGTTGGGGTGGCGCGTAAGTCGTTACGCGCCATATTAGTTACGCGCCATTGTAGTTGTGTCCCTGTGTCCCACCTGTGAATATAGATATATCTATATATATATATACTAGCTGTTGGGGTGGCGCTTCGCGCCACCCCAATACCTAGTTGGTGGGGCGCTTTGCGCCCCCCTAAGCCCCCCCGCGCACGTAAGTCATTACGCACCATATTAATTACGTGCCATTGTAGTTGTGTCCCTGTGTCCCACCTAAGAATATAGATAGATTTATATATGTGTTTCAAACTACGTAAAAATTGCAAATATACAACATTCTTGGCTTTCCCACTACTAGGAGCTTTCCGTTTCCAATTGCCAGCAATTGATCTGAAAATGTTTGACCAGAGTCATCGTTTTGCAATCGGACACGCATATTTTTAGTTAATTTTAATATTTTTACGTGTGCCCATAAATTAGAATTTTTCAGGCAAGCATTCATTTCGTCTGCAGGAGTTAAACTACGTAAAAATTGCGAATATACAACATTCTTGGCTTTCCCATTGTCTGTGCATATACAAAGCCGTATGTACTAATAATGACGTCATATGCAAACGCTCTTTTTACAAACAAACAAACATGCATACGCACAACTCGTTTTTATATAGATCGATTGATACAATACAAATTAACTGCGTAAAACTTGCGAATATACAACATTCTTTGCTGTCCAATTGTCGCTGCATATAAATAGATTGTCAGGTTTACCGAACCTCGAACATGCAACGTACAATTGTCCATGAGAAAAACAATCAGTATTAAGATCTATACCACATTTTTCTAATGATTGACCTTGAGCTTTGTTAATGGTGATTGCAAATGCTAATCGAGTTGGGAATTGCAATCTTTTAAATTGAAAAGGCAGATCCGTTGGAATCATGGGAATGCGAGGAATAAGAACAGCCTCGCCCTCAAAAGGCCCTGTCAAGATTGTGGCCTTTATTAGGTTTTCCATTGTTTTTTTTTTTTTTTTACGGCAAGTCGCGTGCCATTGCAAAGCTTTGGTGGCTTGATATTTCTTAAAAGTATTATTGGTACGCCTATTTTTAGTTTTAGCACGTGTGGTGGAAACCCTGAAAGATCTATGGAATTTAAAAATTCAGATGGATAATTAACCGCTTCATTTGGTTCCAAAACTGTTTGACTGACTTGTAAAAGACTGCCTGGTCTCGAATCTTGGTCAAAACAATATTGGTGATTTCGTGGACGTCTATATTTTTGGGTGCGAGAATCGCTCTTTCACTTAGCCATTTATTATTTTTATAATTTTTTAGAATATTCGGAAATACTTTTTCAATCAATTCATTTTTGGACGTCACTAAATTACAGAAATCAGCAGGTAGTTGTATACGTCCTGAAATTGAGTCTACTGGGAGCTTTCCGTTTCCAATTGCCAGCAATTGATCTGAAAATGTTTGACCAGAGTCATCGTTTTGCAATCGGACACGCATATTTGTAGTTAATTTTAATATTTTTACGTGTGCCCATAAATTAGAATTTTTCAGGCAAGCATTCATTTCGTCTGCAGGAGTTGATCTAGGTATTATAGGTAATGTTTGCCTGAAATCTCCCACAAGCAATATTAATATGCTGCCAAAGGGTTTCGACTTCCCTCTCAAATCTTTCAAGCATTGATCCAGAGCCTCGAGCGATTTTTTGTGTGCCATTGTGCACTCATCCCAAATAATAAGTTTGCATTGCTGCAATACTTTACCCATCCCAGATGATTTGGAAATATTGCACGTGGGAGTTTCTGTAGAATGCAAATTCAGAGGCAATTTCAAAGCGGAATGAGCAGTTCTTCCACCAGGCAGCAATGTTGCGGCTATTCCGGACGACGCAATTGCCAACGCTATATCATTTTTTGATCGAATTGATGCCAGAATCAGTTTTATCATAAACGTTTTACCAGTACCTCCTGGCGCATCCAAGAAGAAAATTTCTCCAACGTTGTTATCGACACAATGCATTATCGTACCATAAATGTCTTTTTGTTCCGACGTTAACTTGTAAATGTTATTTTGTACATACGACAATAGATCACTCGTACTGTAACTTTGTTCACGATCCAATTCTACACATGTCGAAACAGCAGCGATACGGTTAGGTGAAGGCATTCCCAAATCCTGAAGAGGTTTGTTTGCCATACGTACGCACAAATCTTCTATAATAACTAAAGTGTAGTTAAAAATTTCTGATGTAAAATCAAAAGTCATATCTGACGTCTCTAACTGTTTTCGATGGAGTATATCTTCGGACATTTTTGACTTATATTTTTCCCATAACGGTGTAGGAGCTGATGGAGAGCAAGTTGTTAAAATGATGCCAAACAATGCACGAATTTCACTTGGGGTTGGCGTTTCGCACGCGTCATTGATGCAGTTATCCCAGTGTTGGTCATTCTCCAATAAATTCAGAGCTTGGCATGCACTACGGTAAGTGTCATGTATAGTACCGTTTAGAGTTCTCAAATACTCAAAGGATGTCGGACCGGGTACATTCACCAAAAGCAGGCGTAGAAAGAAGCATTCATGTTGATTGGGGTGAACGGTGTAGAGTCTTCCTATCGTGGTATCTTTGAAGATGGTAGGTTTGCCGTCGACTGACTTACCCTGTTTTCGACGTTCAAATACTTTATTTTTAGTATTCCACGTGTAATACGAAGGCACTTCAGTATACAGCAGTTTTTTGCCAAAGAATCATTTTTGCAAAGCGAAAAAAAGCTGTTAATTTTGTATCCGGTGGATTCAGGGCTCTTTGTTGCACGTTGGTTTCCGAGAAATAAACACGTTGACCATTCTGTAAATGTACCGCTAAGTGAACAACACCTGGACTACGTTCATGTATCGGAAATGAAAGAATTTGCCAAACAGCTTCATTACTGTTTATGTATCTTCCAGCCTGATATTGTACGATTTCGTCGAAATCTTTGATTTCGGGCTGCAAGCCAAAAACTGCCATGTCACTGCCTTTGTTAACGTATTTACATATGTATTTGATTGCCTTTAGGAGTTACAGTATTCAACGTTTATGTGTGCATTAAATGTTTTTGATAATAATGGGGAATATGGAACAACCCACTGGTTATCTACTTCGATGGTGGTACCGTTATTTTTCTTTATTATTGCTGTTTTACCGCCATCTTCAGTAGATCTTCTTCTATATTGTGGGTACTTTTTTCAGTTTTCTTTTTCTTCTTTATTTTTCAGCTTCACTATGAAATACATATCGCCGAACCTTTGTTTTTTTAACTAAAATCTGGTAGGCATTGATGACCTTATCCAAGTCAAAATCCCAAACCCAATCATCATCGCTATCATTTTCAGTTTTGATATGTTTTGACTCTCGCTGTCCAGGTGGATCTTCATCTAACTGTGCGGTTTTGCGTTCTTTAGCCTCAAGCCTGTTTCCTTGCTGTTCTTTTGATTCCTCGGCACGCTTTCTTTTCTGACTTTCTCTATCAGCAGCAAGTTTTTTGGCATAGACTCTTTGAGCATCTTCATTGGTTTTTGCCATTGTAAGTTCATCAGTCATTTTAAACTTAAAAATTAATAGATTTCTACGTGGACGTCAGTCGACACACAAACATGACGTCAGTCGACACACGTCCCAGTCGTCATTTGTGTCCCGGTGTCCCAGTCTGTAATTTTTCTTTGAGTGTCCCGGTCGTCATTAATATTCCCTGTGTCCCGGTCTGTATATACATTCGTTTTTGAATTGGTATATGATGAAATAAATTTTTTGTTTTTTTCCTTTTTTTCTTTTTAGTTTTTTTTTTGGTTTTTACCTATTTTTTAGCTTTTTAGTTTTTTTTCTTTTTTCCTTTTATTTTTTTTTTTGTGGTTTTTACCTTTTTATTTTTTTATTTTATTTTTTTAGTTTTTCTTTTTCTCCTTTATTTTTCAGTTTTTATCCTGTTTTTACTTCTTTTTCTTTTTTAGTTTTTAGTTTTTTATTAGTTTTTAGTTTTTTTTCTTTTTAGTTTTTTTGCTGTTTTTACCCTTTTTTAGTTTTTACCTTTTTTAGTTTTTTTTTAGTTTTTTAGCTTTTTTAGTTTTTTTAAGTAGTTTTTACATGTTTTTTAGTTTTTTCTTAGTTTTTTTCTTTTTTAGTTTTTTTTCTTCTTTTGTATTAATGCTAAAGCCAAGGTTCAAACCTGGAACCTCTCGGACCTAGAACCTGGAACATAACACTTTAACAACTAAGCTACTTCGGCTTGAATACATTTACCTTTTTTAGTTTTTATTTATTTTTAGTTTTATTTAGTTTTCTTTTTCTCCTTTATTTGTCAGTTTTTTTCCTTTTTTTAGTTTTTTTTTCTTTTTCAGTTTTTAGTTTTTTTTAGTTTTTTTTATTAGTTTTTTTCCTTTTTAGTTTTTTTGTAGTTTTTACCTTTTTTTTAGACTACTAAGGTCCCTGCGTCGGTCCTGTAGTGCATTCCTGCAGCATGGTTCGATCTCTGGGTCCCATATTACCACCCAAAGGTCAAACCTACTGCGCCAACACAGGTAAGTTGTATAACTGAGCTACTTCAGCTTGAATACATTCGTTTTTGAATTGTTATGTGATGAAATAATTCAGACGTCATATGCGGACAGTGACGTTACTCGACAGACACACAGACAACTTATTTATATATATATAGATATATAGCTGTTGGGGTGACGCTTCGCGCCACCCCATCACCTAGCTGGTGGAATGCTTCGCGCGCATAAGTCGTTACGCGCCATATTAGTTATGCGCCATTGTAGTTGTGTTCCTGTGTCCCACCTGTGAATAGATATATATATATATATATATATATATATATATATATATATATATATATATATATATATATATATATATATATATATATATATATATATATATATATATATATATATATATATATATATATATATATATATATATATATATATATATATATATATATATAAATAAGTTGTCTGTGTGTGGATCTGTGTGTGGATCAGGTGACGTCATGTTTGTCCGCATATGACGTCTGAATTATTTCACACTAATACAAAAGAAGAAAAAAACTAAAAAAGGTAAAAACTACAAAAAAAACTAAAAAGAAAAAAAAACTAAAAAAGCTAAAAAACTAAAAAAAACTAAAAAAAGGTAAAAATCTAATAACTAAAAAAAAACTGAAAAAAAATAAAAAAAGGCAAAAACTACAAAAAAAATAAAAACTAATAAAAAACTAAAAAAGCTAAAAAACTAAAAAAAACTAAAAAAAACTAAAAAAAGGTAAAAAACTAAAAAAAACTAAAAACTAAAAAAGAAAAAAACTAAAAAAAAGCAAAAACTGAAAAATAAAAGAGAAAAAGAAAACTAAAAAAATATGAATAAATATATATAAAAATAAGTTGTTTGTGGGTTATGTCTGTCTGTCTGTCTGTCGAGTGACGTCGTGTTTGTCCGCATATGACGTCTGAATTATTTCAAACTAATACAAAAGAAGAAAAAAAAACTAAAAAAGGTAAAAACTACAAAAAAAACTAAAAAGAAAAAAAACTAAAAAAGCTAAAAAACTAAAAAAAAAACTAAAAAAAGGTAAAAAACTAAAAACTAAAAAAAACTGAAAAAACTAAAAAAGGCAAAAACTAAAAAAAAACTAAAAACTAATAAAAAAACTAAAAAAGCTAAAAAACTAAAAAAAAACTAAAAAAAGGTAAAAAACAAAAAAAAAACTAAAAACTAAAAAAGAAAAAACTAAAAAAAAGGAAAAAACTGAAAAATAAGAGAAAAAGAAAACTAAAAAAATATTAATAAATATAAAAAATATAAATATTTTCACTTTAAATTCTCTACCCAGCCAAGTGTTGTGGCTACCACAGAATATCCATGGCATCCCCGTGTCAGGTATCTTTCCATAAATACATGCCTATGAAAAAAAAACAGCAAATGTAAAACAACAAAGTAACACCAAAACAAGCTTATCCTGTTAATATATCCCTCTTTTTAGTAACAATAGGTAAACTAAATATAATAAATTTTACCAAATCACAAGTAATTCTAGATAATTCTATATATATATATATATATATATATATATATATATATATATATATATATATATATATATATATATATATATATATATATATATATATATATATAATATATATATATATATATATATATATATATATATATATATATATATATATATATATATATATATATATATATATATATATATATATATATATATATATATATATATATATATATATATATATATATATATATATATATATATATATATATGTTGCATACAAATAGATTGTCAGGTTTACTGACTCTTGAACATGCAACATATAATTGTCCGTTGGAAAAACAATCCGTATTCAGATCTATACCTCATTATTCTAATGATGTGTCCCTGTGTCCCGGTCGTCATTTATATTCCCTGTGTCCCGGTCGTCATTTGTGTCCCGGTGTCCCAGTTTCTAATTTCTCTTTGAGTGTCCCGGTCGTCATTTATATTCCCTGTCTCCCGGTGTCCTGGTCGTCATTTGTGTCCCGGTCTGTAATTTCTATTCGAGCAATCCCTGTGTCCCGGTCTTCATTTATATATCCCGCCTGTGCCCCCGGCGTCCCTGTTGTAGTTATGTCCCTGTGTCCCGGTCGTCATTTGTGTCCCGGTGCTTTGTTGAAGGTGAATGCTAATCGAACATTCCTTGTGTCCCGGTCGCTTTCTCTTTGAGTGTCCCGGTCGTCATTTATATTCCCTACTAGCTGTTGGGGTGGCGCTTCACGCCACCCTAACACCTAGTTGGAGGAGGTGCTTCGCGCTCCCCCAAGACCCCCGCGCGCGTAAGTCGTTACGCGCCATATTAGTTACGCGCCATTGTAGTTGTGTCCCTGTGTCCCACCTGTAAATAGAGACAAAAGAAAAAAGATTTCTCTTTTCGTTATAGATATATATATGTTTTTAACTACGTAAAACTTGCGAATATACAACATTCTACGATGTCCCATTGTCTGTGCATATAAATAGATTGTCAGGTTTACCGACTCTTGAACATGCAACATAGAATTGTCCATGGGAAAAACAATCCGTATTCAGATCTATACCTCATTGTTCTAATGATTACCCTTGAGCTTTGTTGATGGTGATTGTTAATCGAACATTCCCTGTGTCCCTGTCGTCATTTTTATATCCCCCTGTGCCCCCGGCATCCCCGTTGTAGTTGTGTCCCGGTCGTCATTTATATTCCCAGTATCCCGGTCGTCATTTGTGTCCCAGTGTCCCAGTCTGTAATTTCTCTTTGAGCGTCCCGGTTGTCATTTATATTACCTGTGTTCCGGTCGTCATTTGTGTCCCGGTGTCACGGTCTGTAATTTCTCTTTGAGTGTCGCGGTCGTCATCTATATTCCCTGTGTCCCGGTGTCCCGGTCGTCATTTTTGTCCCGGTCGTCATTTGTGTTCCGGTCTCCCGGTCTGTAATTTCTCTTTGATTGTCCCGGTCGTCATTTATATTCCCTGTGTCCCGGTCGTCATTTGTGTCCCGGTGCTTTGTTAATAGTGATTGCTAATCGAACATTCCTTGTGTCCCGGTCGCTTTCTCTTTGAGTGTCCCGGTCGTCATTTATATTCCGTACTAGCTGTTGGGGTGGCGCTTCACGCCACCCTAACACCTAGTTGGAGGAGGTACTTCGCGCCCCCCCCCTCCAAGACCCCCGCGCGCGTAAGTCGTTACGCGCTATATTAGTTACGCGCCATTGTAGTTGTGTCCCTGTGTCCCACCTGTGAATAGAGACAAAAGAAAAAAGAAATGTCTTTTCGTTATAGATATATATATATGTTTTTAACTACGTAAAACTTGCGAATATACAACATTCTTCGATGTCCCATTGTCTGTGCATATAAATAGATTGTCAGGTTTACCGACTCTTGAACATGCAACATAGAATTGTCCATGGGAAAAACAATCCGTATTCAGATCTATACCTCATTATTCTAATGGTTACCCTTGAGCTTTGTTGATGGTGCTTGCTAATCGAACATTCCCTGTGTCCCCGTCGTCATTTATATATCCCCCTGTGCCCCCGGCATCCCCGTTGTAGTTGTGTCCCGGTCGTCATTTATATTCCCAGTATCCCGGTCGTCATTTGTGTCCCAGTGTCCCAGTCTGTAATTTCTCTTTGAGCGTCCCGGTTGTCATTTATATTCCCTGTGTCCCGGTCGTCATTTGTGTCCCGGTGACACGGTCTGTAATTTCTCTTTGAGTGTCCCGGTCGTCATTTATATTCCCTGTGTCCCGGCTTTTAGTTTTCTTTTTCTTCTTTATTTTTCATTTTTTTTCTTTTTTTAGTTTTTTTCTTTTTCAGTTTTTAGTTTTTTTTATTAGTTTTTAGTTTTCTTTTCTTTTCAGTTTATTTTGTAGTTTTTACAAAATAAACTTAATAAAATTTAATTTTTTTTAGTTTTTTTTCTTTTTTAGTTTTTAGTTTTTTACCTTTTTTTTAGTTTTTTTTTAGTTTTTTAGCTTCCCGGTGTCCCGGTCGTCATTTTTGTCCCAGTCGTCATTTTTGTGTTCTGGTGTCCCAGTCTGTAATTTCTCTTTGAGTGTCCCGGTCGTCATGTATATTCCCTGTGTCCCGGTCGTCATTTGTGTCCCGGTGCTTTGTTGATGGTTATTGCTAATCGAACATTCCTTGTGTCCCGGTCGCTTTCTCTTTGAGTGTCCCGGTCTTCATTTATATTCCCTACTAGCTGTTGGGGTGGCGCTTCGCGCCATCCTAACACCTGGTTGGTGGGGGTGCTTCGCCCCCCCCAAGCCCCCCGCGCACCTAAGTCGTTACAAGCCATATTAGTTACGCGCCATTGTAGTTGTGTCCCTGTGTCCCACCTGTGAATATAGATAGATATATGTATATTTTTAACTACGTAAAACTTGGGAATATACAACATTCTTGGCTGTCCCATTGTCTGTGCATATAAATAGATTGTCAGGTTTACCGACTCTTGAACATACAACATATAATTGTCCATGAGAAAAACAATCTGTATTCAGATCTATACCTCATTATTCTAATGATTGCCCTTGAGCTTTGTTGATGGTGATTGCTAATCGAACATTTCCTGTGTCCCCGTCGTCATTTATATATCACCCCGTGCCCCCCGGCGTCCCCGTTGCTGTTGTTTCCCTGTGTCCCGGTCGTTATTTGTGTCCCGGTGTCCCAGTCTGTAATTTCTCTTTGAGTGTCGCGGTCGTCATTTATATTCCCTGTGTCCCGGTGTCCCGGTCGTCATTTTTGTCCCGGTCGTCATTTGTGTTCCGGTGTCCCGGTCTGTAATTTCTCTTTGAGTGTCCTGGTCGTCATTTATATTACCTGTGTCCCGGTCGTCATTTGTGTCCCGGTGCTTTGTTGATGGTGATTGCTAATCGAACATTCCTTGTGTCCCGGTCGCTTTCTCTTTGAGTGTCCCGGTCGTCATTTATATCCCCTACTAGCTGTTGGGGTGGTGCTTCGCGCCTCCCCAATTGCCCCCTGCGCGCGTAAGTCGTTACGCGCCATATTAGTTACGCGCCATTGTAGTTGTGTCCCTGTGTCCCACCTGTGAATATAGATATATCTATATATATCAATATATATATATATATATATATATATATATATATATATATATATATATATATATATATATACTAGCTGTTGGGGTGGCGCTTCGCGCCACCCCAACACCTAGTTGGTGGGGCGCTTCGCGCCCCCCCAAGCCCCCCCGCGCGCGTAAGTCGTTACGCGCCATATTAGTTACGCGCCATTGTAGTTGTGTCCCTGTGTCCCACCTGTGAATAGAGATAGATATAAATATATGTTTTTAACTACGTAAAACATGCGAATATACAACATTCTTCGCTGTCCCATTGTCTTTGCATATAAATAGATTGTCAGGTTTACTGACTCTTGAACATGCAACATATAATTGTCCATGGGAAAAACAATCCGTATTCAGATCTATACCTCATTATTCTAATGATGTGTCCCTGTGTCCCGGTCGTCATTTATATTCCCTGTGTCCCGGTCGTCATTCGTGTCCCGGTGTCCCAGTTTGTAATTTCTCTTTGAGTGTCCCGGTCGTCATTTATATTCCCTGTGTCCCGGTGTCCCGGTCGTCATTTGTGTCCCGGTGTCCCGGTCTGTAATTTCTATTCGAACAATCCCTGTGTCCCGGTCGTCATTTATATATCCCGCCTGTGCCCCCGGCGTCCCCATTGTAGGTTCTTCAGTCATTTTACAATTAAACATTTTTCCGTGAACAAATGTCTTAAATACCGTTAATGACGTCACCGTTAAAGCAAAAATGACGACAACTAATTTCATGACGTCAGCCGACACAGAAACATGACGTCACCTGATCCACAGATCCACAGACAGACAACTTATTTATATATATATATATATATATATATACTAGCTGTTGGGGTGGCGCTTCGCGCCACCCCAACACCTAGTTGGTGGGGGCGCTTCGCGCCCCCCCCAAGCCCCCCCGCGCGCGTAAGTCGTTACGCGCCATAATAGTTACGCGCCATTGTAGTTGTGTCCCTATGTCCCACCTGTGAATATAGATATATATATATATATATATATATATATATATATATATATATATATATATATATATATATATATATATATATATATATATATATATATATATATATATATATGTTCCTTTTTTTTTCTTTTTTAGCTTATTTAGATTTTTAGATTTTTTAGTTTTTTTATTAGTTTTTAGTTTTTTTTCTTTTTAGTTTTTTTGTCCCGGTCGTCATTTATATCCCCCTGTTTCCCCCGGTGTCCCCGTTGTAGTTGTGTCCCTGTGTCCCGGTCGTCATTTATATTCCCTGTGTCCCGGTCGTCATTTGTATCCCGGTGTACCGGTCTGTATATACATTCGTTTTTTAGTTTTGTTTTTCTCCTTTATTTTTTTCCTTTTTTTTTCTTTTTTAGTTTATTTAGATTTTTAGATTTTTTAGTTTTTTTATTAGTTTTTAGTTTTTTTTTCTTTTTAGTTTTTTTGTAGTTTTTACCTTCTTTTTAGTTTTGTTAATTTTTTTTTTACTTATGTCCTGGTCGTCATTTATACTCCCTGTGTCCCGGTGCTTTGTTGATTGCTAATCGAACATTCCTTTTGTCCTGGTCGCTTTCTCTTTGAGTGTCGTCATTTATTTTTTTCTTTTTTAGTTCTTTTAGTTTTTACCTTTTTTAGTTTTTTTTAGTTTTTTAGATGAAAATTTTTTTTAGTTTTTTCCTTTTTTTCTTTTTAGTTTTTTATTGGTTTTTACCTTTATGTTAGCTTATTTTTCAGTTTTTTCCTTTTTTTTATTTTTTTTTTATTTTTTATTTTTTTTAGTTTTTTACCTTTTTTTAGTTTTTTTATTTTTTTTAGTTTTTTTAGTTTTTTAGCTTTTTTACTTTTTTTATTAGTTATTAGTTTTTTTGTAGTTTTTGCCTTTTTTTAGTTTTTTCAGTTTTTTTTTTAGTTTTTTATTGGTTTTTACCTTTATTTTAGCTTATTTTTCAGTTTTTTCCTTTTTTTAGTTTTTTTAGTTTTTAGTTTTTTTAGTTTTTTACCTTTTTTTAGTTTTTTTAGTTTTTTTTAGTTTTTTAGCTTTTTTATTTTTTTATTAGTTTTTAGTTTTTTTGTAGTTTTTGCCTTTTTTTTAGTTTTTTTAGTTTTTTAGCTTTTTTATTAGTTTTTAGTTTTTTTTGTAGTTTTTGCCTTTTTTTAGTTTTTTTAGTTTTTTAGCTTTTTTATTTTTTTTATTAGTTTTTAGTTTTTTTTGTAGTTTTTGCCTTTTTTTAGTTTTTTCAGTTTTGACGTCACCTGATCCAGTTTTTTCAGGTGACGTCACCTGATCCACGATCCACAGATCCACAGACAACTTATTTTTATATATATAGATAGATAGTTTTTTTTTTTTTTTACTTATGTCCTGGTCGTCATTTATACTCCCTGTGTCCCGGTGCTTTGTTGATTGCTAATCGAACATTCCTTTTGTCCTGGTCGCTTTCTCTTTGAGTTTCGTCATTTATTTTTTTCTTTTTTAGTTCTTTTAGTTTTTACCTTTTTTATTTTTTTTTAGTTTTTTAGATGAAAATTTTTTTTAGTTTTTTCCTTTTTTTCTTTTTAGTTTTTTATTGGTTTTTACCTTTATTTTAGCTTATTTTTCAGTTTTTTCCTTTTTTTTATTTTTTTTTTATTTTTATTTTTTTTAGTTTTTTACCTTTTTTTAGTTTTTTTAGTTTTTTTAGTTTTTTAGCTTTTTTACTTTTTTTATTAGTTTTTAGTTTTTTTTGTAGTTTTTGCCTTTTTTTAGTTTTTTCAGTTTTTTTTTAGTTTTTTATTGGTTTTTACCTTTATTTTAGCTTATTTTTCAGTTTTTCCTTTTTTTAGTTTTTTTTAGTTTTTAGTTTTTTTAGTTTTTTACCTTTTTTAGTTTTTTTAGTTTTTTTAGTTTTTTAGCTTTTTTATTTTTTTTATTAGTTTTTAGTTTTTTTTGTAGTTTTTGCCTTTTTTTAGTTTTTTTAGTTTTTTAGCTTTTTTATTAGTTTTTAGTTTTTTTTTGTAGTTTTTGCCTTTTTTTAGTTTTTTTAGTTTTTTGGCTTTTTTATTTTTTTTATTAGTTTTTAGTTTTTTTTTGTAGTTTTTGCCTTTTTTAGTTTTTTCAGTTTTGACGTCACCTGATCCAGTTTTCTCAGGTGACGTCACCTGATCCATCCACAGACAGACAGACAGACAACTTATTTTTATATATATAGAAGATATATATATATATATATATATATATATATATATATATATATATATATATATATATTATATATATATATATATATATATATATATATATATATATATATATATAGTAGCTGTTGGGGTGGCGCTTCGCGCCACCCCAACACCTAGTTGGTGGGGCGCTTCGCGCCCCCCCCCAAGCCCCCTCGGTCGCGTAAGTCGTTACGCGCCATTTTAGTTACGCGCCATTGTAGTTGTGTCCCTGTGTCCCATCTGTGAATAGAGATAGATATAAATATATGTTTTTAACTACGTAAAACATGCGAATATACAACATTCTTCGCTGTCCCATTGTCTGTGCATATAAATAGATTGTCAGGTTTACTGACTCTTGAACATGCAACATATAATTGTCCATGGGAAAAACAATCCGTATTCAGATCTATACCTCATTATTCTAATGATGTGTCCCTGTGTCCTGGTCGTCATTTATATTCCCTGTGTCCCGGTCGTCATTTGTGTCCCGGTGTCCCAGTTTGTAATTTCTCTTTGAGTGTCCCGGTCGTCATTTATATTCCCTGTGTCCCGGTCGTCATTTGTGTCCCGGTGTCCCGGTCTGTAATTTCTATTCGAACAATCCCTGTGTCCCGGTCGTCATTTATATATCCTGCCTGTGCCCCCGGCGTCCCCGTTGTAGTTGTGTCCCTGTGTCCCGGTCGTCATTTATATTCCCTGTGTCCCGGTCGTGATTTGTGTCTGGGTGTCCCGGTGTGTAATTTCTCTTTGAGGTTCCCGGTCGTCACTTATATTCCCTCTGTCTCGGTCGTCATTTGTGTCCCGGTCTGTAATTTCTCTTTGAGTGTTTTTTCTTTTTAGTTTTTTTTTAGTTTTTTACCTTTTTTCTTTTTTCAGTTTTCTTTTTCTTCTTTATTTTTCAGCGTCACAATGAAGTACATATCGACGAACCTTTGTTTTTTTTTAACTTAAATCTGGTAGGCATTGATGACCTTATCCAAGTCAAAATCCCAAACCCAATAGGTGCTTCAGTCATTTTACAATTAAACGTTTTTCCGTGAACAAATGTCTTAAATACCGTTAATGACGTCACCGTCAAAGCAAAAATGACGACAACTAATTTCATGACGTCAGCCGACACAGAAACATGACGTCACCTGATCCACAGACAGACAGACAGACAACTTATTTATATATATATATATATATATATATATATATATATATATATATATATATATATATATATATATATATATATATATATATATATATATATATATATATATATATATATATATATCTATATATATATATACTAGCTCTTGTTATATATATATTATATACTAGCTGTATATACTAGCTGTATATACTGTATATACTGTTTATACTGTTTATACTAGCTGTATATACTGTGTATATACTAGTTGCTATATATACTAGCTGTGTTGGGGTGGCGCTTCGCGCCACCCCAACACCTAGTTGGTGGGCGCTTCGAGCCCCCCAAAGCCCCCCCGCGCGCGTAAGTCGTTACGCGCCATATTAGTTACGCGCCATTGTAGTTATGTCCCTGTGTCCCACCTGTGAATATAGATAGATTTATATATGTGTTTCAAACTACGTAAAAATTGCGAATATACAACATTCTTGGCTTTCCCATTACTGGGAGCTTTCTGTTTCCAATTTCCAGCAATTGATCTGAAGTCACAGTCTTCCAAAACTGTGTCGACTGACTTGTAAAGGACTGCCTGGTCTCGAATCTTGGTCAAAACAATATTGTTGATTTCGTGGACGTCTATATTTTTGGGTGCGAGAATCGCTCTTTCACTTAGCCATTTATTATTTTTATAATTTTTTAGAATATTCGGAAATACTTTTTCAATCAATTCATTTTTGGACGTCACAAATTACAGAAATCAGCAGGTAGTTGTATACGTCCTGAAATTGAGTCTACTGGGAGCTTTCCGTTTCCAATTGCCAGCAATTGATCTGAAAATGTTTGACCAGAGTCATCGTTTTGCAAATGGACACGCATATTTGTAGTTAATTTTAATATTTTTACGTGTGCCCATAAATTAAAATTTCTCAGGCAAGCATTCATTTCGTCTGCAGGAGATGATCTAGGTATTATAGGTAATGTTTGCCTGAAATCTCCCGCAAGCAATATTAATGTGCTGCCAAAGGGTTTCGACTTCCCTCTCAAATCTTTCAAGCATTGATCCAGATCCTCGAGCGATTTTTTGTGTGCCATTGTGCACTCATCCCAAATAATAAGTTTGCATTGCTGCAATACTTTACCCATCCCAGATGATTTAGAAATATTGCACGTGGGAGTTTCTGTAGAATGCAAATTCAGAGGCAATTTCAAAGCGGAATGAGCAGTTCTTCTACTAGGCAGCAATGTTGCGGCTATTCCGGACGACGCAATTGTCAACGCTATATCATTTTTTGATCGAATTGATGCCAGAATCAGTTTTATCACAAACGTTTTACCAGTACCTCCTGGCGCATTCAAAAAGAAAATTTCTCCAACGTTGTTATCGACACAATGCATTATCGTATGATAAATGTCTTTTTGTTCCGACGTTAACTTGGAAATGTTATTTTGTTCATACGACAATAGATCACTCGTACTGTAACTTTGTTCACGATCCAATTCTACACATGTCGAAACAGCAGCGATACGGTTAGGTGAAGGCATTCCCAAATCCTGAAGAGGTTTGTTTGCCATACGTACGCACAAATCTTCTATAATAACTAAAGTGTAGTTATAAATTTCTGGTGTAAAATCAAAAGTCATATCTGACGTCTCTAACTGTTTTCGATGGAGTATATCTTCGGACATTTTTGACTTATATTTTTCCCATAACTCTGTAGGAGCTGATGGAGAGCAAGTTGTTAAAATGATGCCAAACAATGCACAAATTTGACTTGGGGTTGACGTTTCGCACGTGTCATTGATGCAGTTATCCCAGTGTTGGTCATTCTCCAATAAATTCAGAGCTTGGCATGCACTACAGTAAGTGTAATGTATAGTACCGTTTACAGTTCTCAGATACTCAAAGGATGTCGGACCGGGTACATTCACCAAAAGTAGGCTTAGAAAGAAGCATTCATGTTGATTGGGGTGAATGGTGTAGAGTCTTCCTATCGTGGTATCTTTGAAGATGGTAGGTTGGCCGTCGACTGACTTACCCTGTTTTCGACGTTCAAATGTTTTATTTTTAGTATTCAACGTGTAATACGAAGGCACTTCAGTATGCAGCAGTTTTTTTGCAAAAGAATCATTTTTGCAAAGCGAAAAGAAAGCGGTTAACTTTGTATCCGGTGGATTCAGGGCTCTTTGTTGCACGTTGGTTTCCGAGAAATAAACACGTTGACCATTCTGTAAATGTACCGCTAAGTGAACAACAGCTGGACTACGTTCATGTATCGGAAATGAAAGAATTCGCCAAACAGCTTCATTACTGCTTATGTATCTTCCAGCCTGATATTGTACGATTTTGTCGAAATCTTTGATTTCGGGCTGCAAGCCAAAAACTGCCATGTCACTGCCTTTGTTGACGTATTTACATATGTATTTGATTGCCTTTACGGAGTTACAGTATTCAACGTTTATGTGTGCATTAAATGTTTTTGATAATAATGGGGAATATGGAACAACCCACTGGTTATTCACTTCGATGGTGGTACCGTTACGCTTCTTTATTATTGCTGTTTCACCGCCATCTTCAGTAGATCTTCTTCTATATTGTGGGTAACCATCTTTGCCAGTAATTGTGTTGGATACTAAAAGTCGAGGAAATTGCTTTGTGCACCTTCCTTTGGCCATGCATGGTGAATTTTCGTTCAGTGCACCGCAAGGTCCATGTATCATATTTTTTACAATAATATCATGTAACCCCTTATCGACATTTTTATCAGGTATTTCAGCGGAAATCACATCATCAATTTCGTTCGAAGTAATTTTTTTATGTGGCCAGATTAGTATATGTGCGTGTGGCAAACCTCGTTTTTGCCATTCCACTGAGTACATCCAGCATCGCACTGACCCAAACACTTCAAGTTTTACTATGTAGTTTATCAGTGATTTCAACTTTTGCCGGAAGACACGGGCCGTAATGTCATGCCTATGAACCGCCGATTGTCCTTGAAGTAAAAGCTGCAGTATCTCGTCCCAAGATTGATTACATCTAAATGTAATAAATAAATCTGGACGACCATATAGACGAACATACGCAATAGCATCTTGAGCATATTCATGCATATGACGGGGACTACCAGCATATGACGAAGGTAAAATTGTTAATCTTCCAACGTTTGTGGTATTACCGTCATATGAATGTATTGTTCAGAGCGGAGCTTGGTCTGATTCAGGCGGATATATAGCAAACGTTATGATTCAATTTAGCATACATATCAACGACAAATTGGTGAAACAATTCACGGCATTTTAAAATATAATTTTCTTTATCCTGCCGAATCATTAGTCTATAGGAATAATAATGCATTGCACTGCATTTCTTATTCATTTCTTTGTTAGTGGCTGGATTCATCAATTTAATATTAAAGTGGTAGCCGTTGGCTCCATCCCAAAAAATGATAGGATATTGTAGGGCATCGTAGCATCGATGAGTTTCAGCAATTCTTAACAACTGAGCGTTTAGCTTATGAAGAATAATATCTCGAGATAAAAAGTGATCACCGACCATAACGATTGCCACTTCGTCGATAGTTGGAGCATTGTATCTACGCACATGTCGGCCAGGAGGCGTTTTGTCAGCAAAAATAACAATTTTATCCGTATCAGTAGGCATCAAATCGATGGCTGTTTTGAACAGACGCACTAAATTATTATTTTCGTGGAAAAGATGTTGCAATTGGGAAACGATTGTCCTTTCAACGTTGGGAGAAATTTCGCAACGTGCATTCAATTCAGAATTTCTATCACTGATGAAGTACAATTTTAAAAATTTATGATTCTCGCCTGAGAATGGTAGAAGGGACCCTGCTCTATGATAAATTTGCCCTTTTACTTTGAAAGTAGACATAAATTGATCTGGATTTTCGATTTGGGCTCCAAACGACGTCATTTGGAAACATGAGTTGTATTTTCTGATTTGTGACAAAAAACGCTTAGATTCTGACGTAGTTCCAGTAAGGAAAGTCTTCAATGGCTCTGGTGGTGCAGCCAATAGAGGAAGTTTAACTTTTCCTGAGGCGCAACACATTCCAATTGTTTCACCATTGAATTTCAAGGCCTTGCAATAGGGACAGATTTTAGACATTGTCCCGATTTGCACACATCTACTCAAGCTATAATCATCGACTGGGCTGTACCTGAATGCCAGGCGATAACTTTCAGGTTGCTCTGATTCCTCGGCACGCTTTCTTTTCTTACTTTTTCTATCAGCAGCAAGCCTGATTTCTTGCTGTTTTTGTGATTCCTTGGCACGCCTTCTTTTTTCACTTTCTCTTTTAGCAGCAAGTCTGCTTTCGCGTTGCTCTGGTAGTTCCTCGGCACGCTTTCTGTTCTTTCTTTCTCTATCAGCCTCAAGCCTGTTTTCTTGCTGTTCTTTTGATTCCTCGGGACGCTTTCTTTTCTGACTTTCTCTATCAGCAGCAAGTTTTTTGGCATAGACTCTTTGAGCATCTTCATCGGCTCTTGCCATTGTAAGTTCATCAGTCATTTTAAACTTAGACATTAATAGATTTCTACGTGAACATATATGTCTTAAATATCTTTAATGACGTCACCGTCATAGAAAAAAATGACGACAACTAACTTCATGACGTCAGTCGACACAGAAACATGACGTCACCTGACAGACACACAGACAGACAACTTATTTATATATATATAGATAGATGTCTGGGTGTCCCGGTCGTCATTTGTGTCGCGATGTCCCGGTCTATAATTTCGTCAGTCGACAAATATGACGTCAGTTGACACACAAACATGACGTCACTCGACACACAGACACACAGACAACTTTTTCTTATATATATAGATGTCCCGGTGTCCCGGTCGTCATTTGTGTCCCGATGTCCCGGTCTGTAATTTCGTCAGTCGACAAACCTGACGTCAGTCGACACACAAACATGACTTCACTCGACAGACATAACACACAGACAACTTATTTTTATATATATAGATGTCACATGTCTTTCGCCCCCATTTTCCTTTATTTTGAGCAAACTTAGAACATTCTCTAAGAAAACATCTAAGTATTTTAGTACGACTTTGTAAGATGTAGATTCGTATGTTTTTAACAAGTTTATATCATTCTCTAAGAAAACATCTGTAGAAATTTCTCTAAGAAAGATTTTCCAAAATGCTAGGATCATATCGTTAACAAGTAAAGAACTACTTTGTCTGGGTTTATACTACCCTTCTAAAGGATTATTTAGCAAGCAGGTTCACTTCAATTTTAACCAAACTCTAGTAATCCCTAAGTATATCAATTATTGCAGTCATAGGAAACACGTAATCAATAGCTTAATCGTTCTAGTAAGGGGGACAAGGGAATCCTCCGCGTGTGGAATCGGTTGTCTCGTAGAATTTATTTCCTGAATCATAGTCTTAGAAATAGATTGCTGGTCCAACTGTCTATAGCGCAGTTACACTGGATGGGAATGGTCCTTTCAAATCCTAATGGGGATAAAAACCACTAGAATATAAAGGTTCCCTTAAATAAACGCCTTGAAAAAAAAACGAAGAAAAAAACTCTTTAAAGTATTCTGTAACACCGATGTGTGTGCAAACATTACGTAGCATCCCATGTGTGTGCTTTCGTTACGTTAAATCTCACGTCTTCGCTGCTATTACGTAACACCCACGGTTGTGCCCCCCTCAGTTACATCTTGGAATTTCCCCAAGGGGGCCTGAAGTCTAGAATTTCACTCGAGAATGCGTCATTCTCAATAAATCTACTAAGTAATGTAAGATTATATAACCCCAAATAAATCTAGCAAGGCACGCAAGATTGCGTCACATCTCACGTGTGCACCGTTATTTTGTAATCCACGTGTTTGACTCTCTCAATTACATCCGGGAATTCCACCGGGCTCTGAAGAGACATGTCAAGTTAGAATGCGTCAACCTTAGTACCAATAAACATTCCCAATTACAGAAGAACTGAAGAAATCCTGTAGAAAAGCGTCGTGAAGAAAAATATCTTAAGTAACGTCTTTAAATGTCTTGAAAACGTCTTCAAATGTTTTGAAACGTCTTGATGAAAAATGTCATAAAAACGTTTTGAAATGTCTTGAAACGTCTTGAAAAACATCTTGAAGAAAAATGTCTTAATAAAACTCCCCCGCTTGACTAGTGGACTCTTAACACGTTCTAGTACGTAACAATCAAAAAACTAAGCAATCAAACTTTATTAGATAACAGCCAAATTAAACATTCTATATAACGTAACATGCACTTGCTGGCTGTCGTTTGAATGACAGGATAGAGATGCGTTTTAAAGTAGGGGTATCATAGAATCCAAGGATAGGGTTGTCATGGAATCCATGAATATGTGTGTCATTCAAACCTATGACGTAGCATACACCTGCGTCTCGAAGAAGTTTAATAGTAGTTGTGTCTTGAGGGGGTCGCCGTTTGCTTTAATCATTAAAGGAAGAAAGAAGTAGTGGCTGTCTGCCTTTAAATTGCCTATGGCGTCACTGCTTTACCCATTTTTATTTTAATTAAAAATAGTCTTTTTTTTGTTATGCAGTTTATAGATTGAATATCCAACAAGTTGATAGAATATCCCCTTCTACGAATTCCACTCTGAAAATTGCATTATATCTTTCTCTTTTCGAGAAAAGATTACTTCTTTTATAGACTTTTGTTCTAGAAATTACTTTTGAAACTGAAGACAAAGATGCCATTTCGTGAGCCTAGAAAGAGAACATGGTCCTTCTCATTTTTAGAGGGACAAAAGAACCAGGAAGGACTTAAATATCGTCCTTGATGGCTGTCATTAAAGATATACCGAAGTTCTTATGTCTTCTCTTCAACTTTCTATAGCATTAAGTTTCTTGATTCCCAGGGCCTTAGAAAGCCCCATTTTATAAAGTTTTCATTGAGTTTGTATTCTCCTTCATAGTTGAACACAACAATTTTATGGTCATGCCATACGAGCTAGCTATTTTTCCAATCTGGGATTGTCTATCCAAAACTGAGGAGTTGAAAGTTCGTTTGGTTTTTGTTTTATTTTCGTTATTTGAGTTTTTGTCAAATATACTATTGTTTGGCAGGAATAGTTTTTATTACAAAAAATTTCTGCTTCCAGCCCTTTAGATATCGTGAACTATGTAGAGTATGAAATGTTTACTGGGAATCCAAACGTTTTCTTTTTATTTATGTTATTTAACGTTATTTACGAGCTAAAGGGAATCAATTTTTTTTTCTGTGTTATTAAGTATTTGATGTTTTATTTTGGATTTCATCTCATTTGTTTTCTTTTTCTTACTTCCCTACTTTCTTGTATGTTTGTAAATGCCAAAAATAAAAATATATATTTTACATATAAACGAAGTCGCAAGATAATATATTCAGTGACCTAATACAGCATATAATGCCCTTTATAATTTATTTCCCCCCTTCGCAACTGGAGAGTGCAAAGCAGTACTACTTTTAATGCCTGCTTAGAAAAACACTGAAGTTATGATACAAGGGAATACAGAATATACTTTCTGCCAAGACGTCGAATATTCATAGACTTAACAGGTCATTACAAATTCAAAACTTCCTCGGAAAAGTGCTTAAAGTACCAGTGACATCAAAATAAAAACAATTTACTACCTCTTGAAACCCTCTTAGGATCATTATGCCGGACAAAGACGATTTTATAATATTTTTCTTTTGTTATTTGAAGCGTATGAAGTCAAAAAGGCAGCATAAAATTTTCGTCAGCGTTTCCATATTCAACCGTAAAAATAAGCAAAAACTATTAGTTTGACAACGTTTTCCTCCGTAAACATTATAACATTCACATTATGTTGGATTTCAAATATAACTGCAACTATAGATTCATTGGGAAGTCGCACCCTCTTACTGTTTCCTGGGTTATAAGGTTTGAACTTATTTTTGTTTGTTGAAATCCCTAGCTACCAAAAACTATATGACTAAATGCGGTGGTATTTTTATTAAAAATTGATTTATCCATTGGACCTAGTCTTTTAAGTTATAAATGGCCGTGTAAGTTTGTACTTAAGCAAATCAAACAGACAGATTTCATTTTCACTGTCCTTGACGTATCAGCCATTCCTGATTCGCATGAACCTTTCTGAATTCAAAAGCTTGGATGTATTACCTCCTCACTGAAAATACTTGCCACTGAAAATCCCCTCGAACTACGGCTTTTTAAACAGTCAAATCTGTCACATCGATTTTTTTTATTATTATTTTCATGCTACGAATAGAAAAACGTCAGGTCAAATTCGATCTTCAGGAGATTAGGTGTCAACTACAATTTTTGAGATATCAGGAACCAAACGTGTCGGATTCGTTAATAAGAAACAAAAATTAAAAAGCTGATACATTAGACATAGATTTTAACATAATTATTGACAAACCTAATTATTAAGGAATAAACTGATTGAAAAAGGCATAAAACTGCTTGAGTTTTTGATTCGTCAGGAACAAACCCAGAGACTTTATCCTTCACAACTGCACGTTCAAAATATTTGTATGGCTCTGAGTTCGAAAGGTTCATAATAATAACGATTTCTGAAATAAACACAAAACACAATTTGGTGTTCTGAAATAGGCTCAAATTTATAATCAGCAAATACCATTTTATTTTATTTTTTTATGTGCAAGGAATGACCACCCCAACATGATCATGACCACCTGACCACCCCAAGAGTCTTGGCTTTAACTTTTCAATTCATACAAATCGAAAAATATTGTACAACTATCTCATATATCTCGTTTATCAAGGCATATCATTCTATTTCAATAAGCCTTTTTTTTACCATAATCTGTCTTGATACTTTTCAATTGATATATTTCCATCATTCTTAATAACATGCGCTTTTCAAGTGCCGCTACATAAAAAAAGGAGGACGAGTAAGATGGTTGTATCTCTGATCCTAGAAAATCCCACGAAGGGAAAAGACAGTAGGCTGGAGGACTTTCTACGTGGCTGAGGGGAAATTCCTGAAATATCAAAATCCCTTATATCACTCTGATTCCAAGAACGCATAAAATTCAAGGCTTTTCACTAATATTAAACCAACGAGGGGGCTAAAGGGTTCATGGGTCCAAGGTCATGGCTGTGGGTCTTTATAAGATATTGACTCTGACTTCCATGAGGTGTAACATATCTGGATTCTTTAAATATGAAGCCTCTGTGTGAAAGGGAATTTACACAAAATTTAGGGTCCGTAACCATGGGGCTATGCTTACCATGTCTCCCCAAGAGCGACATTGTTTGGTCTTCCAATTCTCTTGATTTTAATTGTCAATTTAAATGAATAATGTTATTTTGACGAGTTTTTGGTCTTAGGATGGGGCATTGGGCACTGGAGGAAAGATGGATTACCCTCCAATTGTTCTGTCCATTAAAAAAACCACTAGAACTTTTAACTTTTGATTGAATGAGTTTCCCTAAGATTTTTAAGCCTTTTATTTTAAAGGAAGAGAGCGAGAAACACGTTCGGAAGACATGCTGCTATTTACTAATTCAATCCGCTACGCTAGCTAATATCCTCATATGTCATTTCTTTGTGGATATTAGAGGCAACGCCCTCATTCTCTACAAATTTGCAGGGTTTCTCAAGTCGTCCCAGAAGAAAATTGGGTTTTCAAAAATGTTTCATAAAATAAAAATTTGAAATTTTTCCTAAAATGATAGTAGAGGCAACACTTTCATTCTCCCCAAATTTCTATGGCCCCTCAAGTCTTTCACGGAAGAGACTCTGGTTTTCAAAATGTTTTTGAAAATAATATTCATTTACTTCAACATGAAATACAAATCGATTGCTTTGATTAACTAATGTTAATCAAAGATGTTGAAGTAAATGCAAAGAGTATTATAAAATTTAATTCAAGGTATAATTAATTTGACTTTTTTATAGACTTCGGGGTGGCAAACGTGATCTCCACTTCTTATTTGTGTCCCCCCCCCATAGCGCTATTTTCCTAGTAGCTTACTGACTCACGTAACTCCCATCCAGTCATGTTGGCCGATTTGGGGCTTCTCCTCTAATGGCATTACAGCAATATTTTCGGTATGTCTCCCTGTTTGTTGTAGTCCTCAGTAGTGCTGGGGTCGGGCGTTCAGAAAATTTTTCCCACCAGCGCTTGGGGGGTCGTTCCCTTGAGTTCTTCCTTCAAAGGCTATTTTAGACAATTGGGCTGGGGACATCGAATGAACGTGTCCCAACCATCAAAGCCGTTGAAATTTGATGGTCTGAATGACGGTTTGAGGCTTAATTTAAGGAGGACAATAGCTGTTCGTCGGTTACTCGGTCAAGGTATGTGATACCACTGAGCTTTTGGAGCGATTAATTTTCAAATGCTTCCATGTGGTGCTTTTCATTGGATTATAGAGCCCAAGTCTCTGCTCCATATGTTGCAACTAAAATCCATATAGCATAGAAGATTCGCGTCTTCAGGTTTAAGATGACGTATTTATTTTTCCAAACAGAGCACAGTGACTTGAACCAAGTGCAGGAAAGAGCAAGGTGAACCCTTGAAGAATTGATGACATAGGAAGGTTGTGACCAGTGTCGAAATATTCACCTAAGAGAGTCACTGTGACTGCTAACGAAGATTTCCATTGGCTAGATACCGGTATGTAATCAACCGTTTTGGCAGTCCTTCCATCAGGGTATCAGCAAACGACTTTCCTCTTTCGTCAGTGTTTGAAACCGTGTTGCCACACTTAGTTAATTTTTACTAAATTTAGTATTACATACCTGAGTTACTAAATTTAGCAAATGGAGGTCAAGTTAAGTAAACTTTCGAAAATTTTGAAATTTAGTAAGTGTTCTTAGTAAATTTACCAGAAATATAAAAACAAATGTTAAACGATTTTTGTGCCAATTTTCATTCTGTTGAACAAATTTGAACATTTTCCTTTGTCTGAATTGACATTTTTTATTCTATGGCTTCAGTTTCAGTGCCTTCCACCTCTACATCAGCATCAGAATATCGCGTGAAGCCTTAAAAATCTGAAGTGCGGATACAACCAACAAATTCTGTTTTTATTCAGGAATCAATTCTCCAGTAGGTAATTTGGTACTTCCAAGGGGTGCTTGACCCTCAAAAATGGCTTAAAAGGTTAGGAGAGTCTCGAGAAGTTTTTATTCAGTTTTTGTTCAAGTTTATAATATTACCTGTTCATCGACTCTTGCAGGGCATGCAATTTTAGCAAGGAAAAGAAATTATTGACAACTAAAAATAAGTTTTCAACTTATTGCCAAAATTTGTTGGAAAGATTTATTAAATACTCAAAGAGCAGCTGCCTCACTTGTTTATCTTAGGCTGTTCTAGTCACTCCTTGGCACTATGCTCTTCTCACGCTTCAAAAGTCATACCTGAGAGCGTGGAAGACTTTATTGGAGACTTAGCCAACTATATTGTCTTAAGTCCAAAAACAGTCAAAGAGTATGAACAGTTTCAAGAGTTCACAAATGCTGCCAAAGACAGGCTGCTGTCAATCGGCGCAAAACGATGGATGTCTCTTAAAGCAGTGGTTTGCAGGATCTTAGAACAGTGGAGCCCTTCAGTTTCTGTTCCTGGGTGATCGATCTAGTAGCACTGACACTGATAGGGCTAGTCGGGAGATGGTAAGGCTGATTTAAAGTAAGTATGTAAGGCTTACTAGACCCTTAAGGTCCGAACAGGCTGATTTTCTGTCTCATGAACAATCCCTTCTGCAAATCATTTTTATATTTTCTGTATTTCACACTGGAGAAGACCAACGTGCTCAATCTGGAATTTCAGAGCAGAGCAGTTCGTGCTCACATTATTCTAATAGCGTCATAACTATATTTACCATTTACTCAGCTTTTGAAGAGCTCTTCGAAGCCCCATCTGATAAAAAGGGTTGTACATGAGGAAGTTTTGAAATTCTCCCGAAAGAATCAGACACACCAGTGTGTAATTCTTTCTCTGAGCAAATTGAATCTTTGGCCAAACACTGAGTGTCTTTTGATACAGTCTTTTCTACTGAAGCTTGTAGAATTCTGAAAAAGCTAAAGGTCATATTATGTAGAGCTCTGCAGGAAGACTGCCAAGGAATTTGACAGCGAAGATGAACCGCTGAAGAACCTCGCCTGCATCGATCCGTTGCTTTGAGCAGTTCAGTCGGAACACTAGTACCACTCATGGCTCGATTTCCAAACTGGTTGGGAAATGCTGATATTAATACCGAAGGATAAAGAGGTCAGTACATACAGTGGTCAGAATTATTGTCTAGGACAGCCTTTGTGAAAGCTAGAATTACTGACATATCGGAACCTGATATATTCTGGAAAAATTTGCAGTTGGTGAGAGATGGCATGGGGAAACCGATATTTGATGATCTCTGCAAATTTATGTTGCGGCTCTGCTGTCTCCCCCACTCGTCTGTCGAGTAAGAACAGCAGTTCTCAATTTTGTCAAACATGAAGAAGAAGATTCGGACTAGGCTAAAGATGGAAACTGTTGCTGCCATGATGCACATGAAATGAATGATGCACAGAGAAAAAGAAAATGGGGGAGTAGAGACTTTGTCCATACAACCGTAGTTTGTGTCAAGAATCTCAAGGTCGAAAAAAATTCTGTTTTGACGGCATTTTTTTTGTTCATCAGGCACTAAAAACTACCAATAGCGATAAACTGCAGTCTACTCAGATATTGAATTACTGTATAATTAACAAAACTGCTCAAAGCAACAGAAGAATCGATGCATTTGTGGTTCTTGAGTTCTTCGTCGGTGTCAGGACAGCATCCAGTATAGAAATGCGAACAGACAACTCTTTTTCCGATTGAGCTACGTCTGCAAGAAGTGATTCGATCAAAAAAGACAGTAGAAAGCCGACATGTGACAATTCACAGCAAGCTATTTTTATTCTTCTGCAACTGCGCCACCGAAGCAAATCGAACGAAAATAATTTAGTAATAGACTTATGAAGGAGTCATAAAAAAGAAACTCTTCAAGGGGAAGTTTGCTTCTGTAAATTTTTACTCTCTGATGTAGTAAGTTCTTCCAGGCTAGGGTGGCAACATGGTTTTAATATAGCGTTTTTTACAAGTCGAAGTCTCAGAAAAATTTCAATAAGTCACTCCCCTTTACTGTTGATCTGTTCGATTCTGAATTTGACTATGATATCTTCGTTTCTACTAAAGTCATTTACCAATATAACATTGAAGTTTTCAAGGACTATGACGAAGTTTTTCTTCGGAATGGCTTAAACAATGCTCTGAAGCTGAGAGCAAAATCCTTCGGACTCCTCCTCCAACCTTGACCAATCAGGAGCGTAAATCTGCGGTAGAGAGAGGCTGCTGAGCTTTCTTTTGAGTCGGATCATCATCAATCTTTCCGAGACAGACACCAATGACACTAGAGATTTACTTTCTATTTTCGTCATAAAAAAAATCCGACTTCTTGCCTGTATATTCCCTCTTGCCTGCCAGAGAGTAGGAGGGTTGTGTCTACTATCTGTTCTTAACTGCTACCTGATAGATGCATCTCTGAGAGACCAATGATATTCCACTTGTATCGGTTTGATTCACGATGGAAGATGTCTTTCTTTCCTTATTTTGGAAGTTCTAATGCTCCAATTCTGGTTGCAAGTCGTGTGCACAACACTTGTGTATCATCCATTTGAGATGAACTGGTCAAACGTTGCCTAGTTATGTTTCCAACAGTGGTGGCTGTCAATATATCGGTTGTATTGAATACGGTTACTTGTTCGACCCCTTCTCCGAACGTGGTAACTTGTTCGTCAGTTTTCCCAGATGCGGTAATTCGATTGTAGGTTTCCCCAGACGCTAGCCCTAGTTCGTGATCTCATTATAAGCCAAATAATTTGTAAAGAGGGAAAGTTTCTTGGTTGCCAATCCTCTTTGCTTGTAGAAGGGACCGTTGACACCCTCATGTATGTCTTCCACCCTTTCACAGTTGCCCTCTTCAAGAGGATCCTCCAATGATGGTATCCTGCAAAACCATGTAATTTGGCTGGACTAAGATTTGCAGCTGATGGGACGTGTCCAAACACTGGTGGGCCCAGCTCACCCTGAATCAGAGGGATTTTTTACCTCCTCCACCCCTATTTAAGCCCCTATAAGGGTGCCCTGGTTTCGATTTATGGACCCCGAGGACCTAATTCCCCCCTTAGTCTCCGCCTCTTATCAATGGAGGCACCCTATATATCTATGGGGCATTACCCTATCTACCACCTAGAGACGTGCTGAGCGGTCCGGGGGGAGGCCTCCACTGAGAGTATAACTCGCAAGTCTTTCCACTTCTTTCCAGTTCTCTGCTAATGGATCCAGCCCCAAACCCATAAATTACGGTCTTGTTGCCTAAGCTAATGCAAAAAAAAGTATATAGTTTCTCTATATTACACAAACCGGATTTAGAATTCTGGTTGAAAAACAAAAGTCTTACGAGAACAACCTCTTTCCACTTCTCAAAAACGAGGAAATTATCTCAAATCTTTTTTTTCATATATATTCTTCAGTTTTTATGTTAAACTAAATTTCCCAGATAAGACTTTATCTGAAAGTTTGAAACCCATAATTATTTCCTCTTGGTTCGTTCGCTTCTTTCATGCAATCCTTTTGATTATTAGGCTTCCTTTTAACAAGTCTTAATTTTTCCCCTTTATTTCCCTCTTGTTTACATCTATGACTATAAGATAAACACAATGCTTCGTCCAATTAAGCCGTCAAAAATAAAAATAAACAACTTTTCCAATGTAAAACTGGCTTTGATAATTAGAAGTGTGACAGACACCATTTTTGTAATTTTTGAGGAGAGCAAAAAACAGAAAAAAGTTTGTAAAAAAAAAAACAGAAAAAAGTTTGCTCAGGAGAGTATTAAAAGAAAAAAGTTTGTCTGCTGTGGTCGCTCTGAAGGATGAGACTAATTGAGGTAAATACAGAAAAAACAGAAAAACAGGAAAAAGTTTGCTCAGGAGAGCAAAAACAGAAAAAAGTTTGTTGGCTGTGGTCGCTCTGAATGATGAGACTAATTGAGATAAATGGAATATATTTTAAACAAATTTTTTATTTTCTTTTCAGCAGCATAAATCCCTAGCGAACGCAAAATTATTCTATTTTCGGTGTATGTCTCCTTTTTCTTGACAAAAGAGACTACAAATACCATCATAGCTCCATAAGATACTCCTCTTCTGTCAAAACCTGCTTATGTCTATTTTTTATCCTCGTAACGGTAGAAGATAGAATATTTCTGACTGCACAATCTTTGTGTTGATTTTATTCACCAAACATGCTCATGTTCGACCAAAATGGAATATCTCGCTCTTTTCAAACAGTTCGTGGTAACGAACTGTAGTAAGTGTAGTTACTATTGAGTTACCCGGCTCAATAGTAACCAAAACTCTAAAAAATGGAATTTTGATACCAATAGCTACATAAAATAATTGCATTTTAATGCCGATTTTAGCTACATAACTTTTATCAAGATTAGTCTTACCTATCAAAAGTTACGAGCCTAAGAAAATTTGCCTCATTTTAGAAAATAGGGGAAAACACCCCCTAAAAGTCATACAATTTTAACGAAAATCACACCATCAGATTGAGCGTATCAGAGAACTCTATTGTAGAAGTTTCAAGCTCCTATCTATAAAAATGTGAAATTTCACATTTTTTGCGAGAGGACAAATCATGGATGCGTGTTTATTTGTTTTTTTTTGTTTTGTTTTTTTTTCCCAGAATTGATCGTAGTGATAGTGGTAGGGATGATGCAGTGGTCCAAGAATGTCACAAGAGAGCTCATTCTAACGAAAATTAAAAGTTCTACTGCCCTTTTTAAGTGACCAAAAAATTGGAGGGCACCCAGGCCCCCTCCCACACTCATTTTTTTCCCAAATTCACCAGATCCAAATTCTGAGATAGCTATTTTATTCAACATAGTCGAAAAACCTAATAACTATGTCTTTGGGGTCGACTTACTCCCCCCCCCCCAGTCCCCGAGGGAGGGGTTGCAAGTTGCAAACTTTGACCCGTGTTTACACGTAGTAATGGTTACTGGGACGCGTACAGACGTTCCAGGGGGATTTGTTTGGTTTGGGAGGGAGAGTTTAGGTGGGTAGAGGGAGGGGGGTTACGTGGGAGGATCTTTCCATGGAAAACTTCTTATGGGGGAAGAGACTTTCAATGAAGGGGGTGAAGGATTTTTTAGCATTATCTAAAAAACAATAAAAAAATAAATATGAAAAGTTTTTTTTTCTACTGAAAGTGAGGAGCAGCATTAAAAATTAAAACGAGCAGAAATTATTGCGCATATGAGGAGTTTACCTCCCCGTAATACCCCGCTCTTTACGCTGAAGTATTTTTGGTAATTTACTCTACTATTTACTATTTACTCTACGGCCTTTGTGATTCAAGGGTCATTCTTAAGGAATTGGGACAGAATTTAAGCTTTAGTGTAAAGAGCGAGGTATCGACGAGGGGCGAACTCCCTCATATACGTAATAAAAACATACGAATATAGAAGTTCGTTACGGAAGTTAATTCGTAAATTATAAATATTTTTTTACCAATTAAATAAAAAATTAAGTTTTTTTTAATGAAAGCAAGGAGCGACATTAAAATTTAAAACGAACAGAAATTACTCCGTATATTAAAGGGGCTTTTCGTCCTCAACGCCCCGCTCTTTACGCTAAAGTTTTTTACTGTTTCAAGAAGTAGAGCTAAGAGAAAGAGTCAACGTTTTGCGTAAAGAGTGAGGCGTTGAGGAGGAAAAGCCCCTTTAATACGAAATACGAAGAAATACGGAGTAATTTCTGTTCGTTTTGAGTTTTAATGTCGTTCCTTTCTTTCATTTAAAAAAACTTGTTTTTTTATTTAAAAGTTATCAGAGCCAAAATCAGGCTCTTGAAACAGAGATTATCAACTGAACAAAAAAGTTCATAAAACCGGTTTATAAGACTTTAGTCGAATTCTAAAATGATGGACTTCAAACATAGTTCGTAGTTTGATTGTTTTCTCGTTTGTTCGCATTTCTTTTTTTGTGTATTCTGCTTTCGCTGTTTTCGTTTTTCTCTTGACAGTTCTTATTTACTGTATATGTGAAATTATGGATGCTGTATATATGAATTTATGGGTACATAGATAATCTTACCTGAACTGAACTGTCGAGTTGTAATCTGGGCAATGACTATATTTATAAACCCAACCAACTATCTGGCAAAATCCAAAAAATTTTCGTCAAACGAAGTTGTTGAATTCACATTTTAGACTTCAAACACCAGATACCAATTGTCGGAGGAATAGCAATTCCTCCAAATTGCTAATGATGATCTATGTCGCCAGTGGAATTGTATATATAGAATACGGGTGACGAGTCTACAATCGGATGTATTAGTGCAAGAGGCGTCATATATTACGTCACTTAAGAAAAAGGAAACCTGAAACCTGTGAAATACGTATAAAACGTATCAGCCAAATAAAAATGAATGGTTCTTTTTTACTTTCAGAGTATCGTTTTTATCACATTTCTCTTTTATATAATTGTCGAGATCTGAACCTGGGACTGAGATATGACCCCTCCCCTCCTCCTATTACACTGTATTTTCGGAAAAATTAAACAACTAACGTAAATTTTACTTCTGAAAATATACAACTAGCCTACGCTTCGCTTGAGTCTTGGCCCAGGGCGACAAGAGGAATGCCCAAATCTTTTGGGTATTTTTTTCCCGTCCTGTCTACCTCCCCCTAGGAAAGTGATGCTCTTACCTTTCACAGGAGTATATATATTTAGGTATAAACAATCTTCTGACTGCTCAAGAAGAGATAACTGAAGTCTTCGAAGCATGTGTAATCTTGGTTTTGGTAGTATATTCAACATTTCACTTTCATTTCTAACCTTGGGAAACGCCTGAGGGCAAACTGGCTCCACCTTTGTCACCATCTTTATGCCAGACCACGGTGTAATAGTTCTCGTCGGTGAAAATCTATTAGTCCCAGTTGGTGGTGATGCATATGGTATTCCAAGGAACATTTCAATCGACTGTAATGTCCCGGGCATGTTCACAACAAGTCCTTGCACCATTCCATATTTTGTCACAACAATCCTTGATGACTTAGGAGCGCACTGAACCAAATTTGGGATTAGAAACGTTACAATCCATGTTAGTATTGGGATCATTTCGATTTCACATGTTTCTTTGATTCTTGGCAGTATTAATTTTCACACGCCCGGTACCAAATAGGATTCCATGACAATATATACTGCAAGAAAAAGTGATTATTAAGCCATGCAATAAAATAATTGAAGCTACTTTGTGAGATATCTGTAGAGCTCGGGCAATATCATTGCTAGGCAATCATGATAAGGAGAAACATACGTATATGCTTTTGAAAAAAATACGTTACAAAGAAAACCATAGAGATAGTAAATTAGATCGAGCCGTCACTCACTTTTTTGTTAGCGGGCTTCCTTTGGCCAATGTGATTTCAGTGCGCATTTTTGAAGTATCAGTAAACAGAGAAAAAAAGACGAGAAGGTAAGAGCGATGTCAAAAATAAAAACAAGTAGAAATTAATTTGTATAGAGAGTAAAACCTAAAACTCACATAGATAAATAAAAATAAAGGTTTAAAAACAAATACCAAGAGAAATAGGTTTTCTTCTGCGCAAAAGTGTTTTTTAGTTTATTAGTTTATTTATGAATTTGAAAATAAAAAACTTAGACTAAGACTTCGAAGTCACAATGAATACAACAAAATGAAACAACAAACTGAAATTACAACCCAAGCAACAAACTGAAATTATCATCAACATATTCCTTACCAGCCAACTCAACTCGCTGCAACGCAACTTTCCACAGACATTTTTCGATTCCTTGATTAACCCTCCCCACACTTTCATGTCACAAATTTCCCCATCGAAAAGGCTGTGTTTCCTACGAATCTCAGTTAACTCTCTCTTTCACAGTTTAATACCCAATAACTTCCACCCTAAGGACACCCCTTCAAGAAATGCCCACCCAAAAAACCACCACCCTCACATCTCCTCATTAAACGATTTTCAAATAATGTAAATAATGCAACTACCCACCTTGTGCTCTCTGCATACAAAATTTGGCACCAAAACAGATGCCATTGATTGAAAGTAATGAGATAATTTGGCACCAAAACCTTAGAATTCCTGTTGGAAAAAAACATGAAAGAAGCTCAAATTATCCCTCAAAAATTTGAAGAAAAAACTGAGACTTGCTTATGCTTCCATTGTATCCAATATTAAACATATAGATAAATTAAATCTTGCGAAAGTTTATAATAGGCTAGTTGTAGTAATTTCTGTTCGTTTTAAGTTTTAATGTCGCTCCTTGCTTTAAAAAAAAAACTTGTTTTTTTTTATTTAATCGACATAGAAAAACGAAAATCAAGCACCCTTTAATCAATAACACATATAGGCGAAACTAGACGGAATTTATTCATTAAGTAACTATTTCTAGTCCAAGGAGGGTAACTGAGATAGAATTTAGCATAATGAAAAAATACTCTAGGAGCAGATTGTTTCTGAGGCTCACTAAAAAACTGCCAAACTGGACAAAGATAAAGGAGATGAGGTACAACTAGGCTATTATAAACTTTCGCAAGATAGTGAAAGATCAAATTATTAGAAGCTAAATTGGATTAAAATAAGTATATTTTTTAGATTATTTTTTACTATTATTATTTAATAATAATAATAATAATATTATTTAATATTATAACTAGCCTGAACAGTGCATAAATTATATCAAATGAAAATTCTGAGACTATCAAAATTTTACCTATATAGTCTTAGAGCCAAGGGGATCATTTGGAGAGGGGAGGGTAAGGGGGTAGATGCCCCCGATAATTTAGAGAAAAAATATTATATAGTTCACACCCCCTGATTATCTGGATATGGACCCCTGATTATCTGGATATGGGCTTGTATTAAACCATAAATCTTTAGTTTTTAACAGGTTGATGTCTTTTTCGAAGCTTTATTAACAAATTAACCTTTATAAATAACAACAATGTAGCCTCAGCATATTCCTCGCATTTCTTTTTAAGTGACTAAGTTCAGATATGAGGACGTGGAACACGAACTCATAAACGGGGGGAGGGTTTATTTTCTCAAATCCAGGAGTTGATTTTGTCATTTTTATCAATAAAAATACTAAAAATGTGTTTTTCAAAGAAAATACCAAAAAACCATTTCTCAAAGTCAAGGGGATCAAAGGTATGAAGTTTGAATCTTACTCAAGGCTTTATTTTTTAAAACAATAAAAAAAACTTTAGTGCAAAGAGTGAGTTGTTGAGGAGGGGACAGCCACTTTCATATATGGAATAATTTCTGTTTGTTTTAAGTTTTAATGTCGCTTCTTACTTTCAGTAGAAAAAAAATATGTTTTTCTTTAATTAATTAATGACAAGGGATGCTGCCACCCTCCTCTTTGATCTCTTGCCTTCTTTACAGCTTAACTGGCGTACTAAAAGCATATTAGAATCACAGCTTAGATTTATAATACAGTTATGAAAACTCCTATCTTGCCCATGAGAAGCTTTTGGTACAGAGCTCTGAACTTGGCGCACACGTAAATCGTACTACAACACCATAGGCGGGAACCCAATATTGGTATCTAACCTACGAATTGCTCCGACTTTTAAATTCAGACGGCCAGTTTCCTGTCTCCAGCCGCTAGGATCGCTTCTTTGCACTGTGTCCCAAAAATAAATCGAGTTTTCATAACTGTATTATATATTTAAGCTGTGATTAGAATGTAATACACAAAGCCAACTGGTAATAGCATAGAATGTATCGTCTTAGTATCTATCAACCTACTTGAACTGAACATTGGACTCTGTAGAACAAATACATCCAATCACTGTATTTATTCTCGGAATTTTGGGATTAAAACCTACTGTGCAGAGAAACAGAGATTTTGAATAGAAAAATTGTTGCACTTCTCACCGCCCCACTCTTTACGCTAAAGCTTGACTCTTTCTGTCAACTCTACATTTTATAACTGTACAAAACCTTAGCGTAAAGAGAGGGGCGTTGAGGAGGGAACAGCCTCCTTCATATACGGAGTAACTTCTGTTCGTTTTAAGTTTTAATGTCGCTGTTTACTTTCAATTAAAAAAACCTGTATTTTTTATTTAATTTCTGGATATTTTTGAACTAATGCATGTTTTGACTTTGATTCTCCATACATAAAATCAAAAAGAAAATTGAAGATTATTTTTTTTTTTGGATAAATAGACTTCTCATCGTTTTGATCGGATGATTTTGAAAAAAAGGAGCGAGGAAAGGGGCCTAGTTGCCCTCCAATTATTGGTTAATTAAAAAGGCGACTAGAACTTTAATTTTTACGAACGTTTTCATTAGTAAAAAGTACAGCTAACTTACGAATTAACTTACATAACGAGCTTCCATATTCGTATGTTTTTATTACGTACATGAGGGGGTTCGTCGTCTCGTCGATACCTCGCTCTTTACACTAAAGCTTAAATGTTGTCCCAGTTCCTTAAGAATGACCCCTGAATAAGAAAGGCCGTAATTTAAATAGTTGAAATTACTAAAAAAAAAAGTGTAAGCGTAAAGAGCGAGGTTTTATGAAGAGGTGAACCCCCTCATATGCGTAATAATTTCTGTTCGTTTCAAGTTTTAATGCTGCTCCTTACTCTCAGTTGAAAAAACTTTTTAATATTTATTTTTTCATTGTTTTTTTTTTAATATGAACAAATACAAAGTAGAAACAATAGGGAAAATTTTTTCAAGGCAGTGGAAATCAGCTTTGTTAATATTTCGGCCTTATGTCCAAAGACCGTCTTCAGCACAATACGAGAACAAGAGAGAAAAAATTTATATATAAATAAACTTACCTTAAAGTGCGAGAATTAAAACTAATAATGTTTTTAAAAACTTTTAAAAAAAAAAGCCCTAGCATCCTTACTTCAACGAAATTCAACCAGGACTGACAAAAAGAATGAAGTGAGAACATAAATTCATTCAAACTAAAAAGAACAAAGTGATTAAGTGAAATTTCTCAGAGCCAACCTTCCTTTTTTAAAATTTAAATGCAATTTAATGCACTTTGTTCATAAGCTGAATTCTGGGGATTGCAGTCTGTCTGCAACGTGATTTCTGTTTTAAATTTACCATAGTGAGCAAAATACCAATAGTGAGAAAACTGTGAGCATAGTGAGCAAAATTTAGTTAAGCATAGTGAGCAAACATAGCGAGCATACTGAGCATAGTGAGCAACTGTGATCAAACTGTGAGCATAGTGAGCAAAAACTGGTAAGGTTCTCATTTGACAGGTAATTGAAGGTTCTAATGGCCTTTAAAGACCGAGAGGTTTTAGGGCAATCAGACCCTTTAGTTCCCTATTTCGCTAACCATCCCTAACCCCCAAGGTATCCAATCAAAATTTTGACATAGTTGTTTTGTTCAAAACAGTCGAAAAATTTATTAATCGGGCCTCCGGAAATGGCAAAACTCGTACACCCCCTGGAGAAAGGGCTGTAAATTCAACTAGTTGCCCATTGCTTAAATATAAGCTTAGTAATTGAAAAGGGGAGGACGTTTGAACTTGAGTTTTTGATGAGCTGAAAACTTTTAGAGATCATGCCCTGGACCAAAAGAATCATACATATTTATTTGTTTCTGGTTACTTATATAGTAAGGGAGCTGCTACGGATGGGTTTGTTAAGTAAATACTGGATTGAACTATATCATTGTGAAATCAAAAATTTTACCTTTATTTATTTATTTTTATGTAAGTATTTACTTTCCCTTGCTCTACAGAGTAAATTAAAATCGGGAACTAACAAAATTTACACAAAACAAGAGTAGAACCAGCACGTTAGAGGCTCTGCTAAGGTTTCAGCGCCAGTGGAAAATGTCCGTTCCCCCTCCCCGCCACCATTACGAAAATATATGTAGAGGAGAGCATTGAAAAAACCCATGTTAGGCACCTGTTCATAAGCTGAATCCTGAGGATTGCAGTCTGTCCTAGAACACCCCTTGAGCCCTCTTTAGATACAGCCACGCCAATCTCCTTGTTTTTGCGTAAAATCTTAACCAAAGAGGAAAAATACGGTTATTGTCATGTGTTTTGCATAAAAAGTATAGGATAGCAACAGTTTGATCACAGTTGCTCACTATGTTTGCTCACTATGCTTCACTACAGTTTGCTCACTATGCTCACAGTTTGCTCACTATTGGTATTTTGCTCAATATGGTAAATTTAAAACAGAAATCACGTTGAACACAAATTATTTTGAAATGATTTTAATATTTAGTCTTAAAATCTACCTTATCAAATTAGCGTATCTCTGCATTTACTGTCAAAAAGTTATGGTTTAGTCCTAATTCTACTGAACAGAGAGCAAACGTTCCCTGAATTAAAACATGTAGAACTTCTGAATGAAAGCATAAACTATTCCCCAAGTTAGGTTGAGAAGATTCTTTGAACTAGAAAAGTGTTTACAGGTAGGCACTTTCCTTAACCCTGTTCACTAGAAAATACAAGATTTTATATTAATGGAAACCAAATGTACGATTTTCATTTTGAAGCTTTTTCATTTTGAAGGGAAAAAAGGAAATTAATGAGAAATATTTGAAGATAATTTTAAAGAAATATTTAAAGAAATTTAAAGAAACCATTAAATTTTTAAAGAAATATTTAAAAATTAAAAGGTATTTTTAATCAAGAGAAGAGTATACTCTGTTTCTGGTTAATTCTATCTAATTATTGCATGGCTATTTATCTTTTGATCAAAATTACAGTTTATTATGTGTTTTGCAAGGTTTTATTCCTGATTCCTCCTATTTCCTGACTAAAAAGTTTCTTGTTTCTCACAACTTCTCCATTCTTTGGCCATTAATATGAACCTGCGTCTAGGTTTCGGAGGTAGAAGCAATATTTTCAAATCATTTTTTTTTTCTTTTTTTTTTTTTTTGACGATACTCCTGTGAAACACTCAAACCATCAACAGCTAGAAAATAAATTAAATTAAAAAAAATCAACCGAAAGTAAGGAGCAAAATTTAAAACTTAAAATGAAAAGAAGTTATTCAGTATATGAAAGGGGTTACCTCCTCCTCAATACCTCGCTGTTTGCCTCTTTGTCGCTGCTTTTTATAGTAATTAATTAAAAAAAAATTCAAAAAAATAAGTTTTTCAAAGAAATGCAAAGAGCTCTATTAAACCACAAATGAGTAGATAAACTAGAAATTCATTCACACAATCTTCCAAGCTAAAAAAAATAGCACCTTTGTGCCTCTTTGTCGCTGCTTTTTATAGTAATTAATTAAAAAAAAATTCAAAAAAATAAGTTAAATAAAAAATTAAAATAATAAGTTAAACAAAAAATAAGAGCAAAAGTTATTCAGACTTTAAGGAATAAACATCAGTGTATGTATATCAAACTAACAATGTACGTTCATTTGTTTTTTGTTTTTTTTTTCAATTAAGTGTAAATCATGTTTTGGTCTTGAAAAGCCATGGGGGTTGTCAGCCCAACTCATATTAATCTCTGCTTATTTTGAGTTTGACTCGGTATTTATTGCAATTTCTGTTCATTTCGGGTTTCATTTTTCTTATTGATTGTTATTTGCGTAGTTTTTCACACATTACCTTCACCCTTAGGTGAACTTACCGATTTAAATTTACAGATTTAAATAATTTACTTGGTCATAATTGGTCATTTTAAATGATATAATTGGTAAAATAAAATAGTACTAATTTAAATATGCCAATATAGAGGTCATCAGATTCCCTTTTGCTGATGACTTATTTTAACAATAATAATTTGAAATAACTGATGGTTAAATGATGATGTAAAATAAATAAACTATTAAAACCATTATGACCAATTAAATTATATAAATTTGTATACTTGCTGGAATGAAACCGTTCAAGCAACCAATTGGAATTACTCTTTTTCGACTCAACTCTTACTTATTGATTATTTAGCTCGTTTAACTTGCCTTTTTCTTCTTTGAATGATTAAAATAAAATAAAAACAAGTTTTTTTTTGAAGTGACGTTAAAAATTGAAACGAACAGATAGTATTCCGTAAAAGAAAGGGGCTTTCCCCTCCTCAACACCTTGCTCTTTAAGCTAAAGTTTGGCTCTATGTCACACCTCTACTTTTCAAAACAATAAAAAAAAATTAGCTCAAAGGGCGAGGCGTTGAATAGGGAACAGTCGCTTTCATACACGGAGTAATTTCTGAATTATATTGGAACAATTTCATTAATGGTTTCGTAAGGAATAATTTCTGTTAGAGAGTTTTAAGTTCAAATGTCAGTTTTTACTTTTAGTTTAATTTCTAATTAACAGTTTTACTTTTTTTTTTTTATTTAATTTCTAAACGTTTTTCAACTAATGCAGCTTGAATTGGGCTCACTATACATGAAAAATAAAAACAAAATTTGCATGTTGATTTTGGCAGATGTATTCCGTATGTGAAAGGCTGCACCCTCCTCAATACCTTGCTCCTTACGCTAAAACTGTTTTTTTTTTTTTTTTTTTTTTTTAAAGCTCCCTATTCTAATTAAACAGCCCTCGTGTTTCAGTAGACGCCCTTAAAAAATTGGTACAAATAGTCAAATTTTAGCGTATGAAGCAAAGTAATAAGGAGGAGGAGACCCATTATATTATATGGGGGAGGAGGATTATATATGAGAAGGAGGAGACCCATCATATATATTATATTATTTATGTTCATCTTTCCAATTTTGCCAGTATATCTGGCTCACTCTCTATGAAATATACCTCTTCCCCTCACGGAAAACTCCTTTGTGGAAATTTCATACAACGTAATGTGCGCCCCTCTCCAACATAAAATTCCCTCCACACTTTCCATCCTCGTTGAGACTCTCCCTCCCTGTAAAATAGCTTGCGGACGATTCAGCCTGTAGAATTCTCCTTAGAATTCTTTTATTCGAATAAGACTTTAATCTCTAATTGGTTTCTCAGTCACTCCAGAAATGGACCCTTCCGTGGAAATTATTTACCAGAAATCAAAACAGACGGAAAAAGCCCCTGGATAATTCCCCCGGGACACCTCCACATGAAAAATTTGTCAAAGAGAATGCAAGACAATCAAAAAGAATTTTTAGAGTAATTCTGTCAAATCCACCCAGTGCAAGATTTCCCTAAGAATATTCACTCCTCAGAAATTTCCCTCCCCAAGGAAAATTCATCCTATAGAAACCAGCCCCAAGACCCCCCCCAAAAAAAAAAATCTGCATACATCCTAATACTAAACAACATGCGTAAACAATGGACGAAGTTCATAACTTACGGGCTTCTTCCCACAGACGGGGGGGAAGGTTTTATACTGCACCTACCTATATAATTGTTTGATCTTTCAGCTATAGTGAACAAAATGGCAATCTAAAAATTTTGATAAGATAATATTAAGGAAAAATTGGCATGGGTGGGGTCTAGGTGCCCTCCAATCTTTTTGGTCATTTAAAGAGGGCACTTGAACTTTTAATTTCCGTCTGAATGCACCCTATCCCGACCTTCTAGGGCCATTATTTTGTTATAGTTATCCCTGAAAAGAAAAGAAATAAATACGCATCCATAATCTGTCTTCTAGCAAAAATAGCAAGATTCCTTATTTTTGCAAATAGGAGCTTGAAACTTCTATAGTAAGGTTCTCTGGTACGCTGAATCTGATGGTGTGATTTTCATTACGATTTCTTTAATTTTAGAGGGTATTTTCTCCCAATTCAAAAAATCAGACAAATTTTTAAGATTCTATGACTTTTAGGGGGTGTTTCCCCCTTATTTTTGAAAATTAAGCAAATTTTCACAGGTTCTTAGCCTTTTATGGGTAAAGACTAAACTTGATGAATCTTATATGTTTTAGATCAGCATAATAAGTTGATTCTTTTGATATATCTATTGATATTTAAAATCTGTTTTTTAGAGTTTCGGTTACTATCGAGCCGAGTCGCTCCTTACTTACAGTTTGTTACCACAAACTGTCTAATAACAACCTTTAAGCTTAAATGCCTATCAAATAGATCGTGGTAACAAATTGTATGCAAAGAACGACAAGTTAGCGTCTATGGTAACCAAAACTCTAAAACGGGATTCTAATACCGGCGAATATCTCATAGGAATATCCTTTTTATGGGGATTCTATATTTATAAAAACCAATAGATTCAAACGTCTTTTATAATTTGACGAGCCTGGAAGAATTTTGCAATTTTATGAAAGAGGAAGAGGGAACCCCCCTTGAAGCAACTGAGATCCTTATAAGGATTGTATGTCATGTTCAGCATATTCAAGAGCCCTGCTGCAGAAGTTTCAACTTCGTCGAATTTTACCTTCTAAGGTTTCTGCTTGTTATATTCAGCATATTCAAGAGCCCTGCTGCAGAAATTTCAACTTCGTCGAATTTCAGCTTCTAAGGTTTCTGCTTGTTATATTCAGCATATTCAAGAGCCCTGCTGAAGAAGTTTCAACTTCGTCGAATTTCAGCTTCTAAGGTTTCTGCTTGTTATATTCAGCATATTTAAGGGTCCTGCTGGAGAAATTTCAACTTCGTCGAATTTCAGCTTCTAAGGTTTTAGCTTGTTATATTCAGCATATTCAAGAGTCCTACTTTGGAGGTTTCAACTCGTGTCAGCAAACACGAATTATTTCCGATAAACTTAATCAAGGGTGTGTGTTTATTTATTATTTCTTTTCCATTTGCGACCATTTCAAAGTAATGGCTGTATGGTATTAGGGATGACTCATTCAAATGAAATTACAAAATTGAAGTTCCCTTCTTAAGCAACAGAAAAGATCGATCCGTGGGGAAAATGCTGATTTGCGCTATTTGTTATGCGGATTAAAAGTTTTGACCCGAAAAAGGCTCAAATTCTACAAAGTATAAGTATGACATTAAATATTCAAATCCTGCTATTGCAATGCCCAAATTTTGGCTTATTTGTGTCAATGAACAGGAATTTTCCCGAAAAGGGCCAAAATTCTGTCACGTGACAACTCTGAGAAATAAAATCTGCTTAGAACAATCAAAAAGCTATATAAATATCCTCCCAGTTCCGGAGGCCATAGTATCCTCCCACTAAGATTATGCATATCACTTTATGAAAAATATTTCAGAACATCACTCCCCTCTTAAGAATTATAAGGAGCTATTTTCCTTTGGATTATTTTCAGTTTCTAAGCATTGTTAAGTGAAATTTCTAAATGTCACCTGTTAAATGTCCTTTTCATTTTTAAAATTCTGTCAAGTGATAAATTTGAAGAAAAATAAAATCTGCTTAGAACTATCAAAAAATTATTTACATATCCTCCCAGTTCGGGAGGCCATAGCACCCTCCCTTTAAGGGTGTGGGTATCACTTTCTGAAAAAATATTTTAATATATCAGTACCCTCTTCAAAATTATGAGGAGTCATTTTTCTTGGGATTATTATTATTTTCTAAGCATTGATATGCTTAGAAAATAAAAATTGTTATGCAAAAGCCACAATTTATTGTAAAGGCCTGGCATATTTGGGGTGGAGACGGTATAGCTGGTACAGGTGGGGTTTTCCAGGGCTGTCCTAGAGCCTCCTCACATTTACAATACATCAACTTTAATATTGACACTGAGCAGAAATTAAGCTGAAAAAATTATCAAATTAAAGAGCAACATTAAAACTCAAAACAAAAAGAATCTACCCTGTTTATGAGAATGGCTGCCGTCTCATTGGTCCTTTACTGTTTACGCTAAGTTTGACTTTATTCCGTCGATGATTCAGAAACAAATGCTGGAATAGAATAGCAACATGACAAACAGTTTTTGTTCAATGTCTTGTGAATGGAAGGATTTATTGATCTGTATTTGGTTTAAAAACAAAACTTTTAGTTTAACTAATTTGAAGGAGAATTGGCAAATAGGCAAAAGGGCTATAGGTGAAGCAGTCGCAGTTGCCATCTTTTTTTCTTTTCTTTTATTACAAAATTCTTTTGGTTAGGTACTAGTTGAACTTCAGGGTAAAGAGTGATGGGTTGAGAGGCAATACCTCTCCCACAATACAAGATAATTTTTGTCTGTTCTTTTTTTTATTTTCCTGTGTCTCTTTACATTTATCTAAAAACTTGTCTTTTTGCTTAATAGCCATTTATGTGAACCATATTCTGAAGAACTTTTTTTCCAGGACTTGATTTCTTTGAATATTACTTGTGGAATCTTAAAGCCTTGCCTTGTCCAGTGAATCTAAAATTTGTACAGGGGAATAGTTTAGATGTGCACCACATAAAGCCCTCTGCAGCTGAAATGCAGCCTATGAGCTGCAGCTTACATGATTTTTATTGACGTGAACGGAGAGTCCAAACGGCACACCGTAGGGCCTCGTCTTTTTGTGATTAAATAAAAAAACAAGTTTTTTTTTAAATGAAAGTAAAGAGCAACATTAAAACTTAAAACGAACAGAAATTACTCCGTATATGAAAGGGGCTTTTCCTCTTCAACGCCTGGCTCTTTACGCTAAAGTTTGACTCTTACTCTTAACTCTACACATTAAAACAGTACAAAACTTTAGCGTAAAGAGCGGGGCGTTGAAGAGGAAAAGCCCCTTTCATATACGGAGTAATTTCTGTTCGTTTTAAGTTTTAATCCTGCTCCTCACTTTCAGTAGAAAAAAACTTTTCATATTTATTTTTTCATTGTTTTTTTTTAAATAGTGCTAGAAAATCCTGAACCCCCCTTCATTGAAAATCTCTTCCCCCATGAGAAGTTTTTCCATGGAAAGATCCTCCCACGTACCCTCCCCTCAACTCTCCATCCCAAACCAAAAACATCCCCCTGAGAACGTCCGTACACTTCCCAGTAACCATTACTATATGTTAACACATGTCAAAGTTTGTAACTTGCAACCCCTCCCACGGGGACTGCGGGGGAGTAAGGCGTCCCCAAAGACATCGTTATTAAGTTTTTCAACTATGGTGAATAAAATCGCTATCTCAGAATTTTGATCCGGTGACTTTGGGATAAAATGAGCATGGGAGGGGGTCTAGGTGCCCTCCAATGTTTTTGGTCACTTAAAAAGGGCACTAGAACTTTTAATTTCCGTTAGAACGAGCTCTCTCGTGATAATCTAGGACCGCAGGGTTGATACGATCACCCCTGGGAAAAAAAAAACGACAACAAAAAAACAAATAAACACGCATCCGTGATTTGTCTTCTGGCAAAAAATGCGAAATTCCACATTTTTGTAGATAGGAGCTTGAAACTTCTACAATAAGGTTCTCTGATACTCTGAATCTGATGGTGTGATTTTTGTTAAGATTGTATAGCTTTTAGGGGGGTGTTTTTCCATATTTTCTAAAATGAAGCAAATTTTCTCAGGCTCGTAACTTTTGATAGGTAAGACTAAACTTGATGAAAGTTATATATTTAAAATCAGCATTAAAATTAGATTTTTTTGATGTAACTATTGGTATCAAAATTCCATTTTTAGAGTTTCGTTTACTATTGAGCCGGGTCGCTCCTTTCGTTACCACGATCTGTTTGACTATGCCTTGTCTGTGTCTATAAAATACACACATTTTTTCCCAAATTTTGGATCTGTTTTATGTGTTTCTCCCTAATTTTTTTCTTAAGGGTTTATATGATTCGGTCAATCATTTCTATATATAACATCAAACAAACAGCAGTGAAATATATGTTAACTGAATTGATGGGGTTTTGTGCTGATTGCCTAAGAAAAAATCCATTAAACGAAAATAATGCCTTCCCATGAAGCATACCTGTAAGGTATTTTATGAAAGGGTGACATAAGATACATTACAATAGTTGCCTACATTGAATGATGACCTGAAAATAATGAACTAAATTTATCAGTTATGCTAAAATAAAATACTGATGTACTAAAAATAATTCACATATATTAAGTTAAAAAAAAACTATTCTACAAAATTATATACGAGGTAAATACACTCTTTTTTGTTTTAATTAAGGAGTTAAGTTGACTTGACGGGCTATTTATGATGATTGACGAATTCTTTAAGAAAAAATGATGAAAAAAAATTTCGGAAATCGGTGTTTCTTATATTAAAAGGAAAACTTAAAATACAGTACAAGATACGCTTTTACAAAGACAATTGATTGAAATTAATAATTTTAAAATAGTTGTATTTAAGCAAATAAATGATGGAGTGGAAATTAAATCATGTATTAGAATAAATAGATAATTACAGATATATATAAAAGGTGATTTTTCTTATTATATATTCGTGCCTCTGGAGCAACAAATTTGTATATATTATCAAACAGTTCGTGGTAACGAATTTTAGTAAGGAGTGACCCAGCTCAATACTAAACGAAACTCTAAGAAACGGAATTTTGATGCTAATAGAGGAGTGACCCAGCTCAATACTAAACGAAACTCAGAAACGGAATTTTGATGCTAATAGATACATCAAAAGAATAGGATTTTTATGCTGATTTTTATTATATAGGTTTCATCAAATTTTGTCTAACTCATCAGAAGTTACGAGCCTGAGAAAATTTGCCTGGTTTTGGATTATAGGGGAAAACGCCATCGAGAATCACACCATCGCATTCAGCGTATTAAAATACCCTACTCTAGAAGTTTCAAGCTCTTATCTACAAAAATGCGGAACTTAGTAATTTTTGCCAGAAGACCTATCACGGGTGCGTGTTTATTTGTTTGTTTGTTTGTTAGTTGTTGTTTTTTTTTCCAGGGGTGATAGTATCGATTAGTTGGTCCTAAAAAGTCACGAGAGGGCTCATTCTAACGGAAATTAACAGTTCTAGTGCCCTTTTTAATTGACCAAAAAAATTGGAGGGCACCTAGACCCCCTCCCATGCTCATTTTTTCCCCAAAGTCACCGCATCAAAATTCTAAGATAGCGATTTTATTCACCATAGTTGAAAAACTTAATAACGATGTCTTTGGGGACGCCTTACTCCCCAGCAGTCCCCGTGGGAGTGGTTGCAAGTTACAAACTTTGACCTGTGTTAACATATAGTAATGGTTACTGGGAAGTGTACGGACGTTCTCAGGGGGATGTTTTTGGTTTGGGATGGCGAGTTGAGGGGAGGGTACGTGGGAGGATCTTTCCATGGAAAAACTTCTCATGGGGGGAAGAGATTTTTCAATGAAGGGGGGTGCAGGATTTTCTAGCACTACTTAAAAAAAAAACAATGAAAAAATAAATATGAAAAGTTTTTTTCTACTGAAAGTGAGGAGCAGGATTAAAACTCCCACACTCATTTTTTCCCCAAAGTCGACAGATCAAAATTTTGAGATAGCCTTTTTGTTCAGCATAGTCGAAAAATATAATAACTATGCCTTTGGGGCTGACTTACTCCCCCAAAGTCCCCGGGGAAGGGGCTGCAAGTTACAAACTTTGACCAGCGTTTGCATACAGTAACGGTTATTTGGAAGTGTACAGACCTTTTCAGGGGAATTTTTGGTTGGAGGGAGGGGTTGAGGGTAGGAGGCTTCGTGGGAGGATCTTCTCTTGGAGGAATTTGTCATGGGAGAAGAGAAATTCCATGAAGGGGGTGCAGGATTTTCTAGCATTATTTTTTTAAAAAACAATGAAAAAATAAATATGAAAATTTTTTCCACTGAAAGTAAGGACCAGCATTAAAACTTAACACGAACAGAGATTATTATGCATATAGGGGTTCATCTCTTCCTAAATGTCTCGCTCTTTACGCTAAAGTATTTTTAGTAATTTCAACTATTTATTCTACAACCCTTGTGATTCAGGGGTCAATTTTAAAGAATTGGGACACAATCAAAGCTTTAGAGTAAAGAGCGAGGTATTAATGATAAGGCAAACCCCCTCATATACATAATAAAAATATACAAATATAGAAGTTCGTTAAGTGAGTTAATTTGTAAGTTACGTATATTTTTTACTAATAAAAACTGTCGTTAAAAATTAAAAATTCTAGTTGTTGTTCAAGTAACCTAAAAACTGGAGGGCAACTAGGCCTCCTCTCCCACCCTTTTTCTTAAAATCGTCTTATCAAAACTAAGAGAAAGCCATTTAGCAAAAAAAATTAATACGCAAATTTTGTTTTAATTATTCATTTGCGGAGAGCCAAAATCAAACATGCATTAATTCAAAAACGTTCAGAAAATAAATAAAAAAAAGGTTTTTTTTAACTGAAAGTAAGGAGTGACATTAAAACTTAAAATGAACAGAAATTACTCCGTGTATGAAAGAGGCTGTTCCTTCCTCAACGTCCCGCTCTTTACGCTAAAGTTATTTACTCTTTTATAAAGTAGAATTGAGAGAGAGAGTCAAACTTTAGCGGAAAGAGTGGGACATTGAGGAAAGAACAGCCCTTTTCATACACGAAGTAATTTCTGTTCATTTTAAGTTTTAATGTCGTTCCTTACTTTCAGTTAAAAAAAAAACTTGTTTTTTTTTTTTATTTAATCTAATTTTGAAACGATAACATTAATTCTATCACTTACCATTAACTTAGTATTTTGGTTATTTTTAAAATCCACTATTTTTAGGTTTATTTTAACTGTTTTACTCCTTAATAATCAACAGGCTTCTCAAACATGCAAAGCAACAACTATAACAAACACTGAGAGACTAAAGCCATTTCTAAAGACTATTTTCCAAGCTGAGGTCTGATATTGCGCTGGAAAATCCTTCTCCAAGATTATTTTCCAGGTTTAGGACAGGGTAAAATGAAACATCTGGTATAGAAGTATTTTGAGAATTGTTAGTTACTTTGATGAATTATATTTCCACCATTTGGAGTGCCGATCAATCTAATGTTAACTGTAACAGAATCAGATTAAGAAAAGTACAGAAATGTTATTAATGTTTCTATCATTTTTCTTTGGGGAGCTTCTGAAACATCTTATTGTTACCTTGTTTTATTACGTAGAACAGGGTCCTAGAGCCATCCTAGTTGAGTGGTTACTAGACTCGAAATACTTTGTCCGTGAGGACAGGGGTTCGAGTCCTGGTGTCGCTGTTTCTTTGGTTTGGATTAGTGGTATGTGGCGTAACTCAACTAGCTCTGCCATAGGCGACCGACCTATAAACGGATACCTCAAAAAATATAGGGAAGATAAACAGGAAGGGCAAGTGAAAGCACAGGATGGCCGACCCCCATACCCTCCTTTTGCAATTCGTGACTGAGGGCCATGAAGTGGAAATCAGCACCAACAGCAGGGACTTTAAAGTCCAAAACTATATTTTTTACCTTTTTACCTTTTTCAAGATCCGTGCTATACATAAAACTTCTTATATGCATTAATAAATAAAGTAAACTTAGGGAAGCGAAGTTGGGCCAAGAGCAGGTCTTCGCAGGTCTAACCTGGATACCTTAAATTTACGGCTGATTCAAATTAATAGCAGTTATTGAAAATATAATTTCTTTTTACAATTATACATTCTTTTACAATTACACATTTTTCCTCTGTCCTCTTCTCCAATGAAATATATTCCAGGCTTACTAATCCGGTGTTCTTATTGTACAACTGAGACTTCGAGAGTTAATTTAAAATATAAGGAAAAACACGAAGAAATTTCACAAAAAAGCGAACTTGTTGAAAAACAATTAAACAAAAAAAATAAGTTTTTCAACCGAAAGTAAGGAGCAACATTAAAACATAAAACGAACAGAAATTATTACGTATATGAAGGGGATTACCCCCCTCCTCGACACCTCGCTCTTTACGCTAAACTTTTAATTGTTTCAAAAATTAGAGTTGTGACAAAGAGTCAAAATTCAGCGTAAAGAGCGAGGTGTCGAAGAGGGGGCAATCCCCTCCATATACGTAAAAATTTCTGTTCGTTTTAAGCTTTAATGTTGCTCCTTACTTTCAGTTGAAAAAGCCTTTTGTTTAATTTCCTGATCGTTCTTCAAATAATGCCAGGAAATCTGGCCTCACATCCACGAAGAAATCCCCCTCCCCACGGAATATACCCTTTATACAATTCGGTCCCCGTAAAATCTACACCTGGCAATTACCCTTAACAAATCCAGCTGTAAAATTGAGACACAAGAGAGAAAGCAAGACATATAGAAATAATTTTATTTAGGAATTCTGGCGAATTCTCCCAGTGTATAATTTTCCCCATAAATTCATCCCCTGGAAACTTCTCTCTCCATAAAAAATTCCCTCGTGGAAAAAACCCGGCAGAAAATTTGCCCCCCCCCGTACGAAAATTTATATATACTTCCCTATAACAAATACTATGCGTAAACAATGAGGAAATTTTACGACTTAAAGAGCTTTCCCCTCTTTAGGGGAATCTCCCAATAGGAGAGGGGGCCTAGTTGTCCTCCAATCTTTTTGGTCATTAGATTTTTTAATTTCCTTTAGAATGAACCCAATATCAAATACAAATCAAATATAAATCAATCAAATATAAATCCTCCTTCAGAGGCTCGTGCTATCATACAGATTTCTGATTCAAGATTAGAATTAGCTGTCAAAAGATAAATTTTGTAAAAAGTCCGAAGTATGCTTGTGACTATTTCTAAGCTTCAGAGTTGCCTTTTGGGAGCTCTGAGCCCCATGGAGTGACCCTAAAAGAATATAATTAGTACGTTCTGAAGTTGCAAGACTTTATGCGAATCTTTCTAGTACCCTTGTGTTGGTTTGGTTTCATTCCTTCTTCTGTTTATAATACTTAAGCTTAAACTAATAATTAAACATAGACCAGATCGATAAGGTTAAACAAGATCTGAGTGAGTAAATAGAAGAAGAGGAGATTTGAAGAAGAGAAGATACATCGACCAAACGTTTACTCTTTGATTAAAAATTGAGAAGTACCACAGTCACCGACCCCTGTATGCCTTGGTTTTGCAAATTATGAGCAAGCGTTTGATTCAGCCGATAGAAGAGCTTTAGCGGAGGTCCTATCCTTACCTCGCATGAAAAGTAAACACAGTAAACTTATTAGTACTATGTATGAGAATAAAATTGATGTGGTTAAGATAGAAAATGAGGTTAGTTACTGGTTTTGAATTTAATCAGGAGTTAAGCAAGGCTACGTTCTAACCCGATTTATACGGTTAATTTTGACGAAATCAAACAGTTCGTGGTAACGAACTATAGTAAGGAGCGACCCGGCTCAATAGTAACCAAAACTCTAAAAAAATGGAATTTTCATACCAATAGCTACATCAAAGGAATTGCATTTTAATGCTGATTTTAAATATATAAGTTTTATCAAGATCATCCATACCCATCAGAAGTTACAAGCCTGAGAATATTTGCCTCATTTTAGAAAATAGGGGGAAATACCCCCTAAAATCAGAGTTTTTTATACTGTTTTAAAAAGAAAAGTTGAGAGAAAGAGTCAGACTTTAGCGTAAAGACCAGGCTGTTGATGAGGAAGTAACCCCTTTCATATACGAAGTAATTTCTGTTCGTTTTAATTTTTAATGTCGATCCTTACTTCCAGTTAAAAAACTTGTTTTTTTATTTAATTTGTCTTAAGGAGCACAGCAAAGGCTATAGGAGAGCACAGAGTTAAATGGGAAGTAAAATTATCTTAGACCTGGATTATACTGATGATTTGAGCGTCCTAGATGAATGCAAAATGAATGAATGTTTGAAAGTTTTAAGAATTTAGGGTTCAAGAATAAGTTTGAAAATTAATGCTAAGACGATTAAGCTGCTAAGACTGAAAAGAAGTGAAGATGAGGAGATGATGTTGGATAACGAGACGATCGATCAAGTGTACAGCTTCAATTACCTAGGTAGTGTTATAAGTAAAAAAGGTAGGTGCATTGAAGATATTAAAAGTAGAATGGTCAAGACCCATGGCGTTTTTTCACAGATGAAAACGTTTGGAAGAATAGGAAGATTGGTGTGTAAACCGAGATTGTAATATTGAAAGTTACAGTGATGATAGTGGTAAAATATGGCTCGGAAACATGGGCGCTCTGAAAGACAGAAGGTGATTTGTTAGATGTTTTCCAGAAAAATTGTCAATGGACTGTTTTTGGTATCCGTATGACAAGCCCTATTTTAAACAGTAAGCTATTCTTACCGTTTGATATTGTGAAATATCGATATTTATCGATATTGGAATCGATAAAAGCGATTCCATCTCACTTTCCCGGGTTATAATAGATAAAAAGGTCCAGACAGCTAGGACTCGTTCGAGGCATGACTAGGACAGGTAAAGGATGACAGATTGCCAACGATCGTCCTTGTTGGCCAACCATCTAAGGCTAAATAAAAGTTTATACTATGATCGTCGCTTGCAGAGGGTCTTTTTATTTTATTGTTTTTTAAGGTTTAATTTTTATATTATCCTTTGGATTTATCGGTATTCTTTGATTATTCTACACCGAAGACGGTCAAGCGGAGATCTTGAGCGAGATACTTGCATTGTCCTCTTCGTTTTTTTTTTCACTAACTGCTATTATCCTCGTTTCTCTCTTCTTTAAGGTCTCTTCGTTTTGTCATGATTAGCCGGTGTGGTCTCAGAAACTATTTACACGAGAATTAGTGATGTGTATCCTTTTCTATTTTTGCTTCTCTGGTTTTTTCGTTCTGCTAGTGGGCCCCTGCGACACCATAGATGGATGTTTAAGGGCTCATTTGAAGGAAAATTGTTAGATATTTGTTTTTTAACTGTTAAAACATAATGAAAAATTAAATTGAACTTTTAAGAGAAACTGTATTACAGTAGGTTCCATTAAAGTCTCACTGGTGCTTAAGAATACCAGGGGTTCGTTTGCGATTAATATAAGAGTAATCAGGAATACTAATTATGAGGAGTTTAGGGCAGGCTTTCTTTACCTGTAGTTAATATTTTCGTTGAATATTTCCTTGATTTTAGTGTTTTCATTGAAAAAATTGACAAAACCACAATTCTCAGCACCCCCACACTAGATTTTGAAAAAAAAAACACACTTTGCCTCCCCCCTCTACCTCCTAAATTTCCGTGATTTGGCACCCTTGAGAGTAAATTTAGCGAGTATTTTTATGACTTTAATAATGTATACAGTTAAAAAAAAACTAGCTCACAACCAAGGCCGTATCCAAGGGGGAGGGCGTTTGAACCATCCTCTCTCCTTTTGTTTCTCTGACTCGTAAATAAGTATGAAAACAAAGAAAGGAAATAATAAATGAAAATAGAAAAATAAAATAGGTGAAAAACGAGGATTTTATCAGCCAGTAGCAAAATATGAAAAACAAGCAAATATTTCGACGAGGACCTCCGCCAAGTCATATTCAGTGCTAAAAAAACAAATAAGAAAGAGGAAAAAGAAAAAAGGAAACAAAGAGGAAACAATGCCAAAATCTAACCTTCTTAAGTTAACTGTACGAGAGGAAAAAAAGACACTGAATCAAACAACAAAAACCAACTTGAAATCAATGAAAGAGAAGTTACCAATTAGATTGAATAAGTATCCTTTGCCTTGCAACAGATTTTGCCTGTCAACAATTTCGGTTTTCATTAGATATGCGGACAGGTTGTCTTAAATTAGACTGGGTGAAAATATTCATAGAGTCTTTTAATATTAAACTGTTATAATTTGGGCTTAAGGAAATATCTCCTGTGTCTCTATTTATAGCCAAATTCTATTTATATGTTTTTTTTTATCTCAATTGCCTCTTTAAAAGATTAAATAAAAAAAACTAGTTTTTTTAACTGAAAGTAAAGAGCGACAAAAAAACTTTAAACGAACAGAAATTACTCCGTATGTGAAATGGGTTTTCCCCTCCGGAATCCCTCGCTCTTTACGCTAAAGTTTTTAATTGTTTTAAAAATTAAAATTGTGGCAAAGAGTCAAACTTTAGCGCAAAGAGCGAGGGATTGCGGAGGGGAAAACCCATTATACGGAGTAATTTCTGTTCGTTTTAAGTTTAAATGTCGCTCCTTACTTTCAATTAAAACAACTAGTTTTTTTATTTAAATTCTGAACGTTTTTGAATTAATGCATGTTTGATTTTTGCTCTCCGCACATAAATTATTAAAATGAAGTTTGTATACTAATTCTCTTTTTGGCTAAATGGCTTTCTCTTAATTTTGATCAGACGATTTTGAGAAATAAGGAGTGGAGAAGGAAGCGTAGCTGCCCTCCAATTTTTCGGTTACTTGAAAGGGCAACTAGAACTTTTAATTTTTAACGAACGTTTTTATTAGTAAAAAATATACGTAACTTAAGAATTAACTTACGTAAAAAACTTTTATATTCTTATATTTTTATTATGTATATGAGGGGGTTCGTCCCCTCGTTAATACCTCGCTCTTTATACCACATCTTAAGTTTTTTCCCATTTCTTTCAGATTGATCCCTGAATCAGAAAGGTCGTAGAATAAGTAGTTGAAAATAAAGAGCGCTGTATTTATCTGCTCCTTAATACCTCGCTCTTTATGCTAAAGTATTTTTAGAACCCCTCATATGCTTATTAATCTCTGTTTGTTTTAATTTTTAATGCTACTCCTTACGTTCAATTGAAAAAAAAACGTTTTCATGTTTATTTTTTTCATTGTTTTTTTTCTAGTAATGCTAGAAAATCCTGCGCCCTTTTCATTGAGTTTCTCTTCCCCCATGACATATTTCTCCAAGGAAATATGCTCCCACATAGCCCCCTCCCCTCAACCCAGCCCCCAAACCAAAAAATCCCTCTGAAAACGTCTGTATATTTCCCAATAACCATTACTGTATGTAAACACAGGTCAAAGTTTGTAACTAGCAGCCCCTACCCCAGGGACTGTGGGGGAGTAAGTCATCCCCAAAGACATATTTATTATGGTTTTCGACTAAGTGAAACAAAATGGCTATCTCAAAATTTTGATCCGTTGACTTTGGGAAAAAAATGAGCGTGGGAGGGGGCCTAGGTGCCCTACAATTTTTTGCTCACTCAAAAATGGCACTAGAACTTTTCATTTCCATTAGAATGAGCCCTCGTGCGTCATTCTAGGACCACTTGGTCGATACGATGACCCCTGGGAAAAAGAAAAAACAAACACAAACAAATGAACACGTAAATAGGAGCTTGAAATTTTTGCTATAGGGGTCTCTTATACGCTGAATGCGATGGTGTGATTTTCGTTAAGATTCTATGACTTTTAGGGGTAGTTTCCCCCTATTTTCCAAAATAAGGTAAATTTTCTCAGGCTCGTAACTTTTGATAACAAAGATTAAATTTGATGAGTCTGATATATTTAAAATCATCATAAAAATCTGATTCTTTTGATGTATCTTTTAGCATCAAAATTCCGATTTTAGACTTTCGTTTACTATTGAGCCGGGTCGCTCCTTACTGCAGTTCGTTACCACGAACTGTTTGATTGTGGTAGGCTATTTGCGGTAGATATTAAAGTTGCCCCTTCAAAAAGAACTAAATGGTCAGGATTTTCGTATATATGCTGAGCCAGAGCTGAATCAAAGTGGTAATTTTTATTTTCCAATTTCAGGGACTTATCTATTGAAATTTTGTGTTCATGCAATTGTTCCCATAGTTGTTGATGGGTCCTGCCAATGTAAAATTTTCCACATGAAAACAACTTATTACTCGTAAATACGTAGCAAAAACAGATATCAATAAATTTTGTATGAAATTTTTGAGGTTTTTATATGTACCAAACCCCCACATCCGAAAAAAATCTTGGCCATCTTCCACAGCCAATTTTTGGTTGTGCCATGCCCACAACCAAAAATAAATAAGGAATTTATGATATATTTATTAAACATCAATGAAAAACTATGAAAACATAGTAACATCTTCATTACTGTTTGCATAGTATTTTTTTTTTTCATTTCTAATTTCGTTTTCAAAGTAGCCTGGCTCATTTACTGCGTACTGATGAGCAGCCTAATGATTAGCCAATGTGGTCTCAGAAGTCATTTACACGAGAGTTAGTGATGTGTATCCTATTCTATTTATGTTTTTCTGTTGTTGTTTTTTTTTGTTCCGCTAGTGGGCCCCTGCAACACCATTGATAGATGTATAAGGGCTCATTTGAAAGAAAATCGTTAGATGTTTGCCTTTTGTAAGTGTTAAAACATTATAAAAAATTAAATGCAATTTTTGAGAGAAACTGTGTTACAGTAGGTTCCATTTAAGTCTCACGAGCGCTTAAGAATATCAGGGGCTCGTTTTCAATTAATATAACAGTAATCAGGCACACTAATTATGGGGAGTTTAGGGCAGGCCTTCTTTACCTGCAATTAATATTTTCATTGAATAAATCATCGGTTTTATTATTTTAATTGCAAAATTTGCAAAACAACAATTCTCAGCCCCCGACAACCCCCCCCCCCCCAACCCCTGCATTTTTGTAATTTGGCACCCTCGAGAGTAAATTTAGCGAATATTTTTATGACCTTAATAATTTATACAGTTTAAAAAAGCCAGCTCACAACCAAGGCCGTATCCAGGGGAGGAGTTTAGGGAGTTTAAACCCCCTCTCCCCACTAAATGTTAGTCTGACACATAAAAACGTAGCAAAATGGATATAAACGAATTTTGCATGCGTTTTTTAGGGGTTTTTTTATGTGTGCTGCCCTTTCCTTCACCCAAAAAATCCTTGCGTAAAACACCTCTTGAAAAATATCCTCGATACAGCCATGCCCAAAACAAAAACTAAATAAGGAATTTATGACATATTTATTAAACATCAATGAAAAACTATGAAAACATAGTAGCATCTTCACCGCTGTTTGCTTAGTATTTTTTTTCATTTCTAATTACGTTTTCAAAATAACCTGGCTCATTCACTGCGTACTGATGAGCGGCCTCATGATATACACTGCTTCTGCCTGGGTAGAAGCATTGACAGTTGTTACAATATGGACAATATTTATATGCTTTTGTCCAGTTCTCTCCATAGTAGCACTCGCCTGTATACGCGCAGCAGTAGCCATAGAATGGGACGCAATATTTGTCACCTCCTTCATATGTTGGGTATTTATAATCCCGGCAGTCAGCGGCGTAGCTGTAGTCGTTGTAAGTTGAGAAGTCACATTGGACTTTATTTGCTCCACCATATGGGTATGCGGCATTACTTACGTAAGCGATTTTTCCTTCAGAGTCAACTTCAGTCTCCTCGGCTGGGGCTGCAGTTTCTTCATCACAGAAAGCGAGGGCAATGAATAAACATAAAGCCTGAAAATTAATTTACTAATAAGTTCGTGCATTAAGGCTTGATAGTATAAAGAAGAACCGGTCAAAATGGCCAAACAAAGCTACTGAAAAATAATGAATATTTCGAAGGATAGCCGCCTCTTTTCTTCAGTACAAACAAAAAGATAAATATGAATGTAGTATATTCGTTTTCATTTTTTTCGTTCGGCCTTAACAGCCCCATTTTTGGTTGTTTCTTCTTTATATTATGATAGGCCAATATGGCTTACGAGATTATCTTCTAAGGTTTGATATATGTTCTGTTCAGAATTCAAATCGATTAGGTCCATTTTATATGCCTTTTTTTGCAGTTTTAATATGAAAGCTTCTTTAATTTAAAACTGTCATAGAGATGTACTGTTCAGAAGCCAAACTGACAATTTACATTTATAGAGATTTTTGTTAATTTGGTTTCATAAAACTTATGTACTGTATTCATATTTTAACCAGCTACATTTAACCATCATTTGACCAGTCAAATTGACCATCTACATTTATAGAGATTTTTTTAAAAATTTAATTTCATAACACTTATATACTGTATTTGATCAGCCAAATTGACCATCTACATTTATAGAGATTTTTCTGAATTTGGTTTCATAACACTTATGTACTGTATTCATATTTTGACCGTCTACATTTGACGAGCCGAATTGAACATCTACATTTATAGAGATTCTTGTTAATTTGGTTTCAAAACACTTATGCACTGTATTCAGATCTTGACAATCTACATTTGACCATCCTTTGACGAGCCAAATTGACCATCTGCATTTACAGAGATTATTTTTAATTTGCTTTCATTATACTCATTTAATGTATTCATATTTTGACTATCTACATTTGACCATTATTTTACCAGCCAAATTGACCATCTGCATTTATAGAGATTATTTTTAATTTTGTTTCACAATACTTATGTACTGTATTCATATTTTTTCATATCATAGAAAGCAAGGGTGATGAATAAAGACAAAATATGAGAAATGAGTTGATCGATGAATTTATGCATACTTTTTGTATGTTTTTTGTACTTTTCACTGTTAAGCACTTCACTGACTTTTAGGCTCGTAATTCCACAGAGATATACCCTAAAAATAAGATGGCATGCATAAAAGAAAAGGCTATTTACTGTACTTTTTTGGGCCAATTCGGCTAAGTTTGCATTATATAGAGCTTTTATTATCACATTATTTTGACATTACTTTGGCATTTCAAAGAGTCATACACAATGACAATTAACCATACGAAACGGGTCAAATTTGTAAAAAAAAAAATCATTTAAAAAACAATAAACAACAAATTAAAATAAAAGTAAATACATTCACGGGCTTGGAATAGCTTGAATCTGAATACTGAATAACATTTTTATACTGATTTCATTGTTTGGGCAAAATTTGTCCCCGATTAATTCTTTGTATACGTTTCTTTGCTTGATATTATTATATATACAACAAACAAAGATTTATAATACTTTTTAGAGGTAATAATTCCTCCTATTTATTTGAGACCGCCAAAATCTCCAATATATTACTAATACTAGGAGAAGTCTTAAAAATGATACATAGTCCCCATTTATAATGAACTGTATAGATCCTTTATGTAAAATCTTGGGTCAAGTAGATGGAGTCTAAAAAAAAAAACTAATTATAGCATTTTCAGGTATTTTTCTAGCTTGAATTACTAAATAAAAATTATTGCTCAGACTTCATAAATATTTTTGCGGTTTGCAGTTAAATAAAATTATTTATTTAAAATTTACAGGAATTATTCAAGTTTCGGTTGAGAAATTTTTTTTTGAACCCCCAAAAATTCTTTTGTTTTATTGGTCCAAACGAAAGTTATTTTCCAAAAAGTTAATTTATGAAACTCAAACTCTTATAAAAACCACTTAAATTAATAAGGCCCTACCAACGTGCATGACAATGGGAGGGAAAAGTTGATTATCTCCCTAAAGCTGGTAAATAGGTTTCCAGAGCAAACAGAAAACTTTAAGTAGCAGCAAAAACAGGTATGACTCCAAAACTAGCCCGTAGGTACTTAAATGTGCGTTTTAGTTTATACGTAAATTTTTAGCATTTAATTTTCTATTAAAATTAAAGAATATACCTGACTCAACTAGGCTCTCAAAGTTAAGTGACTAAAATTGGTACCCACGTTTATTCAGTATTTTTTATTTCTTTTGTAGCTTTTGTGCCGCTGTGGAAAGGGGCCCTATGATGGAAGGGCACAATAAAAAACCGTCATCTGTATGCTTCATTTGAGTAACTGGTTAAAAAAAATGTCTAAATTAAATATGTTAGGTATGATAAGTTTGTTAAGTCTCAAGCAGAAAAAAATCGATGTAGTGAAGTTTTTAATTTTGTTAAGTTTTAAAAGATACATAAAATATAATTTTTAGCTTTGGAAAGTGAAGAAGTTAGCCTAGTAGCAGCTTAAAGGAAAAGAGGTTGGATTAAAGACAGCCCTCACCTTAGATTAGTGAGCAGAGATAACTGAGCAGACGAAAATTTTACGCCGTGTATTGTGGATGGAAAATATAGTTTGTTAAAGAATCATCATGACTGCAGCGTCGGATGAAACCTAGTAAAGACCGAAATCCAGTCCATAGTAACCGAAAATTTAGAAAAAGTTTTGAAAAGAAAACTGTCGTAGTAAGGAAGAATTATGTCAAGTTGTTTCCCGTTAATCTTAATGATATTAGATAAAAAAAACAAGTTTTTTATAACTGAAAGTAAGGAGCGACATTAAAATTTAAAACGAACAGAAATTATTCCGTATATGAAAGGGGCTTTTCCTCCTCAACACTTTCTCTTAATTTTAATTTTTAAAACAGTAAAAATTTTAGTAAAATAGTAATTTAGTAAAGTAAAAATAAACAGAAAAATACTTTAGTGTAAAGAACGAGGAATTACGAGGAGGTAAACCCCTCATATGCATAACAATTTCTGTTCATTTTAAGTTTTAATGCTACTCCTCGGTGGAAAAAAACTTTTCATGTTTATTTTTGCATTGTTATTTTTTTTTTGAATAATGCTAGAAAATCATGCGCCCCCTTCATTGAAATTTTCTCCCCAATGAAAAATTTCTCCATGAAAAGATCCTCCCATGAAACCCCTCCTCAAATTCCCCCCCAGAAACCAAAAAATTGCCCTGAAAACGTCTTTACACTTCCCAATTACCATTACTATATGCAAACACAGGTCAAGTCGTAGCCAATGACATTAGGTTTTTTGACTATGGTGAATACAATGGTTATTTCAGAATTTTGATCCGGTGACTTTGGGGAATTTTTGTGTTCACTTAAAAACGGCACTATAACTTTTAATTTCTGTTAGAATGAGCCCTCTTACGACTTTTTAGGACCTCTGAGTCTAGACAATCACCCCTGAAAAAAAAAAAAAAAAAAAAAAAAAAACAGAAAAAACACGCATCCGTGATCTGTCTTCTGGCAAAAAATGCGAAATTCCACATTTTTGTAGATAGGAGCTTGAAACTTCTACAATAAAGTTCTCTAATACTATGAATCTGATGGTGTGATTTTTGTTAAGATTGTGTCACTTTTAGGGGGTGTTTCCCCCTATTTTCAAAAATTAGGCAAATTTTCTCAGGCTCGTAACTTTTGATGGGTAAGACTAATTTTTGATGAAACTTATATATTTAAAAGATCCATTTTTTAGAGTTTCGGTTACTATTGAGCCAGGTCACTCTTTACTACATTCGTTACCACGAATTGTCTGAAAGGTATATCGCAAAATTAAATTTATGGGTATTTCGAAAAATTATCGAGAACTGCACCATTGAAATCCCCATCGCTGGAAACCCAAACAGGAAGATTATAGTCTTCCGTCTTGAACAATAACCAAAATCATTTCACCGTATGGGAATCAGTGATGTCTTTTTTTTTCTTTGCTGCTAGTGTGGCACTATAAAATCATGAGGTGATAAAAACCAGAGGTGTTTAAGGGCTCATTTGAAAGGAGAAATATCTAGGGCCTTTTAAAACAATATCTAAAAAATATTACTTCGTATTAAATAGAGATTTCATTATCATATATTTTCGCTTCCAAACGGGTTTTAAGAAATGACAAGCAAATATATGAAATGGGTTGAATTTTTGTCAAGGAATTAAAATAAAAATTACTAGTGCGAAAGTCACTGCAAAGAAACTTGTAAAAATAAAAGACAACAGTAGCCAAGGGGAACGATCCGAAAAATATTTTCTTAAACTAAACTTCCCTTAAATTTATATTCACTTCACGAGCATTCAGTATTTTAATTTGTCGTGTGCTATATTATATTTTTTATACTATTGCGTTTTATATTTTATGGTTAATAGTAATACTTTGTAACAAGTCACTGCAAAGAAACTTATCAAAAATAAAAGACAACAGTAACCAAGAGGAATCAATACGAAAAACATTTTCTTAAATTAAACTTTCCTTAAATTTATATCCACTTCCACCGCAGGTTATTTACTTTGAAAAAAGGAGTCTAAGTTTGTTTTTTTTATTTATTTTTTTTTATAAATGCCCACTCAAATTAGAAAAAAAAACCTACCTACTTGTAAGGGAATGGAGGGATGAGTTAATTCCCTCTCTAGAGCTCGTGCATGGTTTTTCAGAGCAAACAGAAAATTGTATGTTGCGGCAATAAAACGTCTAACTCCAAACTAACCAGTTGGTACCTAGATGTGTGGAGTCTATACCCAAATAGTCACCATATTAATTTTTTACCAAAATTAAATAATATATACCAGGTTCAAGTGGACCAATCAGAAGAGTTCAGTATCAATCTAGGTAAGCTTGGCAACCAAGACCACTGCATTTGTTTTGGTCAGGAGGAGATGGTATACAAGGACTCAACAATCTTTGTGGATTGCTAGGGGCATAAGTAGAAACTTTGAAAGGCTTGGGTAGGATTTGAAAGATTTTGAAAAATGTGTTTGTTGGGTTGAAGCTGCAATGCAGTTTTTGTAGTAGTTGCAGCAATTCTACATAAGTAACTCTCTATACGCAGTCTCTCAACGTTATTTTTGTAGTTTTATTTATTCGTTATAATATATTCATTATATTAGTTTCTTTATTTTTATTTTACTATATTATATTTTCATTTTTTTATTCGTTATTTCATATGTAGTTCTTTTATCGTTATTTTGTAATTCGTGATATTTCAGTTGTAAAATTATTTTTACAGTCTTGATGCTACGGCGGAAGAGAGTCCCACAATGGAAGGGTACATTCAAAAACCTTTTGGCATATGCTACATTTGAATAACTGATTAAAAATACCACAAAATAAAGTATTTTAAGGATAAACAGCTGAAAAACAGCAGAAAAAAAATACAGGGAATTTTTTTCATGTTAAATGTGGGGATGGTACATAAAAGACAATTTTCAGTTTTGGAAAGTAAAAAAATTAGCCTAATACCGGTAAGACGAGAGGAGGTTGGATTAAACACAACCTTCACCTCAGTTTAGTGACCTCAGATAGGTGAACAAAGGATATGCAGAGCGTCGTGGACGTCAAGTGAGGAAGAATTACCATTTGAAGCTGACTCAGGAATGGTAACAGTTATTTCAATTAATCTTAATGGTAAAATGTATCACGAAATTAAATTTATAGTAATTTCGAAAAATAACCTGAATCCACAAAAAGGTATTTGATCAAAACGACAACCTTACCAATGCAATCATGACAGCCAGAAACTCAAAGCGATCTCCCGTCTTGAGTCACAAGAAAAATCACTTTTTCGCATGTGAAGCAGTGATATCTCTTGTTTTTTTCTTAGTGGCTAGTGGAACACTATAAAATCATAGAGCTAAAAATAAAATCAAGCTTATTTGAATTGAAACTGAAATATATAGCGTCTTCTGAAACAATATTTAAAAAATATGTTCGAGCTTATTAAACTTTTCTATAAATTTTTGCCTATAAAAACATACAAGGCTTTTAATCAAATCCAAAATAATTACACAAAGTCAAAGTCATGTGAATACGTTTTTTTTTGTTATTAAAGAGAAATCATTTATTATCGAAGCTATATCAGCTAGAGTCATTTATATTTGCATATAGTATTCAGAAAGTATAAGAAAATCCGTTTTGTTTACTTGGGTGCTAAATCAATTATATATTGCTAAAGCAAATTGTCAACATCTTCCATACTACTACCCAGTTACAAAATTGGCGAACTAAGACTGGCATCAAAATTATACAAAATAAGTCAAAGGTCTTACGAAAATCTTCATGGTTCCTTCTTATTCAAAGGTAATCTTTGTTCTAAAGACGCATGAAAATACTAATCTTAGAAACCTAGGAAATTATTTTCCTGGTCTAGAGTTTAAAAAAAGAAATAAAAAGGAAATAAAATAAAACCAGAAATAGCTTGTGTTTCCTTGATATTTTTATGGAGTTCATTCTACTTTACTGAAAAAATTTGTTGTTACATAGGTACATAATTACTAATATATGAGGTAGTAAACACCTCCAATGGGAAGGAAATATACATTTCTTGGCAATAAATTTCTTGGAAAAGAAAAAAGTCACTTTTTATTATGAATTGTCTTTGTCAAGGTCAAAACAAGGGGTTATCCACTCTCTACTATCTGCTATGCATCCCAGAGTACCAACTGTTCCTACACACACAATTAAAAAAGGTTGTGTCTCTTCACGCCAAGCACGGCTCGTATCATACGTGGCACAGTTCTAAAATACATAGCGCACCTGGTTTAAACAAGTTTCTAAGTTCGCCCCTCAGGTTAAAAGCTCCTGTCAATAAATTTTTAGGTAAATTTTTTATATAATATTAAATTTAAGTTCTTATGTGATTTTAAATTTTTTATGTAAACCCATTTATTGCTTATCTAGCGGTGAATTCAGCACATTCACAAAACAATCTCTTAGCATAGAAAGACATAAAATGACCACTCTATACTTACGATATATTTGAAATCGTTAGAGATAGCCTATGTCATTCCATTAAGAGTGACGAACTGTGATTGGACCAATGCATGTACATTTTGCACTGGAGTTCATTGGAGTATGCATAGTGCACATGGGAGCATTTTAGGCTACTTTTTAGGTTAAAATTTTGCACTGCAAAAATTTGTTCTAAAATTATTGAATGCTTTGCGACAGCATTATGCTATGTTTGTGGGTATTTTTCGATTTAATATATTCGCTTAAAAAGAAATAAAAACGCTTTACAAGAATGTAACTTGAGGCCAGTATTTAATTTGTTTATGGTAAGAAAATCAAAAGACCCACAATGTTGTGGGAACAAAACGCGCCACCAGAATGGGTGTGCCCTTAGATACTGGTTAATCTTTATTAGGATTTTCAATTCGTTTAACTCAGTTTTTGGGCCACTGACATTTTTGACTCGTTACAATTGAGTGAAGATTGTCGATCTATATCACAAAATCGTGAAACACAGCAGATTACTGAGACTAGCCGTTTTGTGACACTCCATTCTGTATATTATTAAATAAAAAAAACAAGTTTTTTTAACTGAAAGTATATAACTGAAAGTATATAACTCTTTCTCTCAATTCTTCTTTTTAAAACAGTAAAAAACTTTAGCGTAAAGAGCGGGGCGTTGATGAGGAAGCAGCCTCTTTCATATACGAAGTAATTTCTGTGCGTTTTAAGTTTTAATGTCGCTCCTTACTTTCAGTTAAAAAAATTTGTTTTTTTTTATTTAATTTCTGAACGTTTTTGAATCAATTCATGTTTTGATTTTGGCTCTCCGCAGAGGAATAATCAAAACGAAATTTGTATTTTTTTTTTTGCTAAATGGCTTTCTCATAATTTTGATCGAATGATTTTGAGAAAAAACGAGCGGGGGACGAAGCCTAGTTGCCCTCCGATTTTTTGGTTAATTAAAAAGGCAACTAGAACTTTTAATTTTTTACGAATCTTTTTATTGGTAAAAGATTTACGTAACTTATAAATTAGCTTACGTAAAGAGCTTTTGTATTCTCATGTTTTTATTACTTATAAGAGGGGATTCGCCCCATCGTCAGTACCTCGCTCTTTACACTAAAGCTTAAATTTTATCCCAATTCATTAAGAATGACCCCTGAATCACAAAAGCCGTAGAATAAATAGTTGAAATTACTAAAAATACTTTAGCGTAAAGAGCGAGGTATTAGAAGGAAGTGAGCCCCTCATATGGGTAATAATTTCTGATTGTTTTAAGTTTTATTGCTGTTCCTTACTTCCAGCTGAGAAAGCTTTTTCACATTTATTTTTTAATTGTTTTTTTTTTAAATAAAGCTAGTAAATCCTGCTCTCCCTTCATAGAAATTTTCTTCTCCCATGACAAATTCTCGATGGAAAGTTCCCCCAGCATATCCCCCTCTTCTCAACCCCTCCCCCAACCAAAAAAATCCTCCTGAAAACGCCTGTATACTTCCCAATAACCATTACTATATGTAAGGACAGGTCAAAGTTTGTAACTTGTTGCCCCTCCCACGGGGACTGTGGGGGAGTAAGTCATCCCCAAAGACATAGTTATAAGGTTTTTCGACTACGCTGAATAAAATGGCTATCTCAGAATTTTGATCCGTTGACTTTGGGAAAATAATTAGCGTGGGAGGGGGCCTGGGAGCCCTCCAATTTTTTTGGTCACTTAAAAAGGGCACTAGAACTTTTCATTTCCGTTAGAATGAGCTTTCTTGCAACATTCTAGGACAACTGGGTCGATACGATCACCCCTGGGGAAAAACAAAACAAAAAAAGAACAAAAAAACAAATTAACACGCATCCGTGATCTGCCTTCTGGCAAAAAATGCAAAATTTCACATTTTTGTAGATAGGAGCTCAAAACTTCTACAGTAAAGTTCTCTGATACGCTGAATCTGATGGTGTGATTTTCGTTAAGATTCTATGACTTTTAGGGGGTGTTTCCCCCTATTTTCTAAAATAACGCAAATTTTCTCAGGCTCGTAACTTTTGATGGGTAAGACTGAACTTGATGAAACTTATATATTTAAAACCAGCATTAAAATACGATTCTTTTGATGTAGCTATTGGTATCAAAATTCCATTTTTTAGAGTTTTGGTTACTATTGAGCCGGGTCGCTCCTTACTACAGTTCGTTACCACGAACTGTTTGATGACCACCGCAATACGACCTCATTTTAACTACAGTAATATGACTGAATGGATCTCTAAATTTTGAAACCTGGAGATCCAAACGAATCTCCAACTTAAACGAGGCATATTATAATTAAAAAACTGTTAAAATAAGTATACCGAGAAGGTTAGAATGACAGGAAGTCCTTATTCATTCCCAATGTGAGGACGTGAGAATTGAAATGTAGTAGTTGATGTGTGAGTGAGAAAAATTGAAGGACTTGAGAGACAACGTCTTGGAGGGTAGAAAATATGATACAGAGCCACCGCTATATGTAATAGGGATCGAAAAAGATGGTGAAATAAGGTGCCCGAGGGAATTCATTGTAGTATGCATAGTGCACACTGGAGGAGTTTAGGCTACTTTTTAGGTTAAATCATTAAGTTGTTGAAATACACGTTTTTTATGTATATTCGGCATTATTTTGTATGACGCCAATGCCCGGTGACTTTTCACAACAAATTATACCATATACTGCATAATGCATTCTAGGGACGAAATTTCATTATCCTAAAACTGCATATCCTAAAAGACTGGAAGGATATTGAAAAAGGGTTTTTGGTAGTTTTAAATTGTAGTACTTAGAGAAATTTCTTTATATAGTTTTTTGGCCCTGTTCAGGCTAAAGTTTGAGTTTTGTGGCATAAAAAGATCAGGTTCGGTGCTTTTTATTGGCGTAATTTGTTGGTTGGTTGAACAGGGAAATATAGCCCAAAATTTCCATCTGAATGAATTCTCTCTCAAAATTTGTTGACCATTGGTGAGAAGCGATAAACCCCACAGAAAAAGATATACAGAAAAAAACAGAAAATTTTTTTGGTCACTGTTCTGAACAAAACTATGAAATTTAGCATTTTCAAACAGTTCGTGGTAACGAACTGTAAGTAAGGAGCGACACCAGCTCAATAGTAACCCAAACTCTAAGAAACTGGAATTTTGATATCAAAAGATATGTATAAAAAAATCGGCTTATTATCCTGATTCCAAATATATAAGATTCATTAAGTTTAGTAAATCTAATATATAACAAAACAAGTTCCATTGATTGATTCAGTCGTTTTCTCAGATCAAACCAACATGCTTGGAAGTGAATCTTTTAAACCGTGTTATGCCCTCTTTTCTCGCTAACATAAATATTTCGATGTTGATATTTGATTTTTTCTCACGATCCAAATCTCACGATCCACAAATTTTTTCTCACGTCCCGCACCCTCAAATAAAAAAAGTTCTATCAATAGGTTCGATACATTTTCCCCGATTCAAGCTTGATTCGAATGACACTGGAAAATTTATTATTTTCTTTTTTAATGTTTCACATTTTCTTTTCTCGCTCATAGAAATTTTTTTTAAACAATCCCGATTCCCAACTATCCCTGTGAGCTAGAAGAGATGAAAAATCACATTTTTAAAAAAAATATAACTTCCAAATATCTTACAAACCAAACTTGAATTAAAATCAAGTAGCTATGGGCGTCAAGCCATGGCTAATTGTAGAAAAAGCCAAGATAAATAGTCCGATTGAGTGAGAGGCAAATCTGGCATAACTCCCTTATTAGGATAGTATAAAAATGATATTAGTTCATTTGTTAATAGATATGTCTATCTATTATCCGTCCATGCGTCGTTCCTAGGGCAGTAGAACTAAGGTAGATAATCATAGAGTTAAGATAGTCATAGAACCTACAGTTTTTCAAGTATTTCGTTAAATGGCTCGGTTAAACGGCGGGAGTAAGTATGAGTATAAGTATTGGACCAATACTTGTTTGTTAGATTTTGTTGGCTTGTTTTGTTAACAAGCAATTTGTATCAACAGGTTTCATCGGTTTTCTACGATCCAATTTTGGTTTGCGAATGAAATCTTTAATTTCAAAATTTAATCTCCAACACAAATAACAAAATCAAAACACATAAAGAAAGAGAAGAGTAATGCCAAAAACCAAACAACGCACCAAACATCACTGGTTTTTTTTTTTTTTTTTTAATTTCTGAAAGAATGTTTCATTTCAAAATCCAACCTCCAAAACAAAAATAAAAAACAAGTACAAAGTTAAGCCAAACACCTAACAAAAAACAATTCCAATCACTGGTATGTGTAACACAATCAAATAAACAAACTACAAGAGGGATTAAGTAGACGGACTTCTGATATCACGGGTATCGTTAGTCATATTGACAGTGATTCGTTAACAACTGATTTTGGAAGGAGAAACCCAACCTCCAAACGATTTTTCTAACTCACAGGCAGCAGCAATAGTTAAATGATCCATATAAAGGGCACCAACAACCTGGAAAAAATGTAGCATTAAAAAAGAGTTTAAAAAGCCTTAAAAAAGTTTTCTGAAGTCGAAAAAAAAACTTTTAGAATTTTGAAAGTTTTTAAAAGTTTAAATGAAATGTAGTTAAAAGATAAAAAAGTAAAAAAAAACTTTTACAAAAGACATTTTAAAAAAAGTAAAAAAAAGTAAAAATTATTAAGTTATATCTTATTAGCTAATATATATACATTTATTACCGGTATGCTAAACATTTTCTCGGTCTCCCACCTTGGCCACCTTGGGCCGATAGGAGATACAGTATTATAGACCCTAATGCGGCCATCCCCAGATGCCATAATTCTGACAATAAAGAAATCATTGGACACCCGTGGTGTTCCCTTTCAAAACAGTAAATGCACAACGTTTTTTTTTTTGTAATTATTGAGCTTGTTATTTGTATTGTGTAATTGTTTGATTAATTATTGTGCTTATATGCTTGTTTCATGAATTTTCCGTCTTTCTCTTTTTCTTCTCTAAAATCTAAAACTCTGTTTGTTATTGTGTTTAAAAATGGGTCATAAATGAGTTCAATATATATATATATATATATATATATATATATATATATATATATATATATATATATATATATATATATATATATATATATATATATATGAAAAGAGAAATCACCAATGCAACAGCACAAACACATAAAAAAAAAGACAGAAGGAGAAAAGGAAGACTGTTTTCCTAAATTAGTGATTAATATAGACCAGCACTTGAATGAGGCCTTAACCCTACTCATCCATACAATCACATAGGTCAAACAGCATAGCCATACACAATCAACCATAAAGAATAATCCATGGACAGGCAGTCATGTCGTCAATAAGCATAAGTCGTCATTTACCAAACAATAGGAACAATAAAGATAAATAATTCAGAGGCAACAACCCAACACAAGGGCTTATCAGGAGAATACACTTGCCTATAGGGTTTCGCCACATTAAATTCTCTACCCAGTCAAGTGTTGTGGCTACCACAGAATATCCATGGCATCCCCGTGTCAGGTATCACCCCCAAAATACATGCCCATGAAAAAAAAAAAAAAAAAAAAAAAAAAAAAAAAAACAGCAAATGTGAATCAACCAAGTGACACCAAAATAATCTTATCCTGTTAATATATCCCTCTTTTTAGCAACAATAGGTAAACTAAATATGATAAATTTTACCAAATCACAAATATTAACACATTGCAAAAAACCTGAATGAAGTAAACAATTATAGAATTGTTGTAATAAATTCTATTATAAATAAAACAGAATAAAAATAAAACAGAATATATAGAATTATGTTTGAAACAATATAAATAAATATATATATATATATATATATATATATATATATATATATATATATATATATATATATATATATATATATATATATATGTATATATGTATATATGTATATATATATATATATATATATATATATATATATATATATATATATATATATATATATATATATATATATATATATATATATATATATATATATATATATATATATACATATAAATTACTCTTAAGTTTGGTACACCCAATTTTCCTCGTTTCCTAAAATCCTAAAATTGGCTTTCTATTCTCGTTTACGAGTTTTCCGGACATGAGAAAAAGGCAATAGTATTACGTAATGCTATTTTATACCTCTATTTAATTCTCTTTTTTTCCATTTATGTCATTTCTGCCTTCTAGCCTGGAAATTGTTGATAGAAATTTTGCAACTGACCCATAGATTCTGACAAATGTTATGGATAACAAGTTGAAATAGTAATTTCATCGTTTTATTTTTCGTATTTGATTGACAAAAGAAATGAAATATGCGTCCATGTCTTTCAAAACTGACACAGGTGAAAACAGACCAGAAAGAAAGAGAAAAACTCAGGAATTATTATCATTTTATATTAACACTGACTAAAAAAAGAGGGATATGGCCACAATGTATTATTATTATCATTTTTTTTTTTTTGGTCTTAGACCAGTGTGCTTTGTATCGAAAGACTTGTCGTAAAAATTTCGAAAAAAACACTTTCAATTGGAAATTGAAACGGCTCTTTTTATTAGTCGAAAGTAATTGGAGGGCAACTAACCCCTCTCCCACGCCCACCATTCCCCCAAGCAAACTCAATCAAAATTTTGAGATATCTATTTTGTTCAATGTAGTTGAAAGTCCCAGGAATGATGTATTTGAGGTTGACAACCCACAGCCATCAGGGCAAGGGTTAAAAGTTGTGCTCTGGGGGCATATAAGGTTTATACAGAAAGGGTGATCATGCAAACTTCGAAAGAAGCTCATTGGATCAGTAATCATCAGTTCTAGTGCCTCTTTAAAGATTCAGAGTGATCGGAGGGTGGATACCCCCCCCCCCACTTTATATTTTCCCGAGATGCATCTGATAAAAAAATTTATATGGTCTTCTGTTGTCGTAGAAACTTCAAAAAAGGCTCATTCGATTAAAAATGAAGGGACTAATGCCACTTTGAATACTCGAAAATAATTGGAGGGAAATTATTTTCCCTGCAATTATTACGCCCACCATTTCCCCAAAAATATCTAATCGCAATTTTGAGATAATCATTTTGTTCAGTGTATTTAAAGGTCTGGAAATTATGTCTTTGAAGATGACAACCCCCCAACAGACCTCAGGGCAAGGGTCGTAAGTTATGCTAAAGTTTTTATAGAAAGGGTGGTCGTAGAAACTTTGGAGGGGAATCATTGGATTGGTTATCAGATTTTCTAATACCCTTTCTAAGATTCAAGTGATCGGAGGGCAGAACCCCCCCCCCCCCCCCCTCGTCTTCTCCCGAACTGCATCTGACAGAAATTTTGAGAGGGCCATTTTTTGTCGCAGAAACTTAATAAAATGTTCGGAAATTGAAAGGACCTTTTTTAGTCAAAAGTGATTGGAGGGCAACAAGCCCTCCCCTTCCACACCAATTAATTCCCAAAACATTTCTAATAAAAATTTTGACACAGCCATTTGTTAAGTGTAGTTCAAAGGTCAGAAAATCATGTATTTGAGAATGACACCCCCCCACCCTCAGCGCAAGTGTTGTAAGTTACGCCCCGAGGGCATATAAGTTTTTATCGAAAGGGTGGTCATATAAACTCTGGAGGGGTTCATTTGATTGGAAATCAGATGTTCTAGTTCCTTTTTGGAGTTAAAGTCGGGGGCAGCAAACCGCCCTCCCCTAAATTATATTTTCCACAAATGCATCCGATAAAAAATTTGCGACGGCGATTGGGTCAAAAATCATCCAAAGATCATATAATAGGCCTTTGGGCTGGACAGAATCCCCCCCCCAGAGTCTTGGGGTAAGGGTGGTAAGCTATGTCCCAGGGGTATATACGGTTTTTATTGAAGGGGTGGTCGTGTGAACTTTAGAAGAGCCTCATTTAACTTTAATGTACAGTTATAGTTCCCTTTTAAGAGTCAAGCATTACGGAGAGCAACTAACCCCCCCACCTAAAATCTTTTTTTCCAAAAACGCATTGAATTGAAATTGTGAGACAGGCATCTTGTTTCCAATAGTCCGAAAATCATATAACAATGTCTTTAGGGTGGACACAATCCCCCAGAGCCCATGGGCAAGAGTTGTAAGTTATGCCCCGGGGCATATAGGGTTTTCATGGAATGGGTGTTGGTTTAAGTTTTGGATCGGATGCAGCTCATTTAATTTGAAGTCCAAAGTTTTAGTGCTTTTTTAAGTCAAAATGTATTAAGTGCATTTAGCTCCCCCCCCCCCAAGCCTATCATTGCCCAAAACATACCGAATTGAAATTTTAAGAGATCGATTTTGTTCAGCCTTGTTGAAAGGTCCACTAATCATTTCTTTGGGGATGTCAACCTCCACACAGTCCTGAGCACAAGGGCTGTAAGCTAGGCAATTCGTTAATTGTTGACACACACTATATGTTACTGAGAAAGGTATACACGTTTGAACTTTACTTTCCAAGAAGACGAAGGGCATTCAGCTGAGCCTTTTAGAGAATGTTCAGGGGAGTGTAGACCTAAATCAAAACATGCTATATGTATATAAGGTTTTCAAAAGGTTGTAACACAGAAATAACTTAGTATAATAATTTGGAAAATCCAGGATATAATAATAAGGGATATTATCAAAAATAAGGGATATGATCAAAAAGGCAAAATTTGCATGCTACCAATACTACTACAACTACCACCATTACTACTTCCAGATTACCCTATTTTACAGTATTGAAGGAAATTCAAGCTAAATCAAAAGACACTATGTGCATGCAAAATGTTAAAATAGCGTATCTCAAGAATTGATTTGGTTGTTAAGTTGGATCTTTCAGAGAATGCTTAAAGAGGAAGATCATCTCACCAAAAGGCAATATGTGCACCCTACTGCAACTATTACTGTTACTACTGCATTTATTACTGCTGCTACAACTACTACTACTTTTATTTATACAAATTGTAAGACTAAGGGCACTGAAACGAAAATTTGATAACATACAGGTTATCAGAAGGGTATATCAGCAATGTCATGGCAACAACGGCCAACTGTATTAAGTTGAAACGTCAAGGAATTGATGAGAAGGACGTTCTGCTGATCAAAAGGCACTATGTTATACTATTACCAGTAATATCAACACTACTACTGTGACTACTATTACAACTATGCCCAAGGGTATGAAGGTGAAACTTTCAAGGTTTTTTGAGGGGGGAAGATGAACTGAATCACAAAACGCCGTCTGTATATAGATTGTCAAAAGGACGTAACAGCAATATAGTAGGAACAAATTTGTGGTGCGAAGTTGAAACTAACAGGGCTTTTTGTGAGGGATGTTCAACTAACCAAAAGAAAAAATATTTTAATCCTTATACTACTGCTTCTACTCATAATACTACTACTGTTACTACTGCTGCCACTAAGGCTTAGGCTACTACAGGTGCTACGCACATACTGCCACTAATGCTGCTACAACTATTGCTGGTGTGCAAGCTAAGGGTATTAAGGTGATGCTTTTAAGGAATATTTAGACGGATGTTGAACTAAGTCAAAGCAAACTATGAACATATAGACCTTCAAAAAGATTACAAATCAACATCAGAAGAACAAATTATATTATTAAGATAGACCTTTAAGGGTAAGTTGTGGGGGATTTTGAACTAGCCAGAAGGTACTATGTGTATACTTTTATTACTACCACTATAGTTAGTGTAACTAATGACGCTAAGAGCATTAAAGTGAAACTATTAGGGAAAGTTTAGGAGGAGTTTCAATTTGACAAAAAAACTCTATACATACAGGTTTTCAAAAGAGCATAGTAGGCAGCACCACTGCATAATAGCTAGAAATATCATTGACAATGTTAAAGGAGCTAATTCGATTCAAATTCGAATTAGAAAGGTGCCCTTTCTAAGACTAAAAAGAAATTGGAGGGCAAGGAGCCCTTCTCTTAAGCCCATTCATTTTCCAAGCACATCTAGTCAAAATTTTGAGATAGTCATTTTGTTTAGCAGAGTAGAACGGTCCAGCGACTATGTCTTTAGCGATATTCGGTATGCCAACCCACCGAAATCATGCAATTGGCCCGTTATGCTTTAAAACTAAATGTTGATTTCAACTAAAATCAAAAGGCATTGTGTTTATGGTTGCCAAGAAAACACCACAGCAATATATCGAGAACAACTGCGAGCATTAAGTTAAAACTTTTGTTAAGTTAAAAACATTAAGTTAATTATTACATCTTCTCTAAGAATTTAAATTAATAAAAAGAGTGGAAGTGTATCCAGGTTGTCAAAGAGCATATAAAGAATCTTTTTGGAATGATATTGTTTTATTTTTTTGGTCAACTTCAGGAGTTATAAAATTAAAAGAAAAAATACTGTTTGTGTGAGGAATATACATTGTTGAAAAAGTTTCTCCAACATACAAATAGCTGCCCAAACTATGGATTTTTATAGAAAAATTGAAAAGATATAAAATGTTTTTTTCATGAAAAAGACTACGTCAATAAAATACGAACAGACATTCATTTAAAAAACCTTTCAAACAAAACAAGTTTTTTAAAGAAAATGAAACAGCTTCATTAAGCCATAAATGAGTGAAAATAAAGTCAAATAATCTTCCAAGCGTAAAACTACTACAAATCACTATCAATAAATAAATGAAACTCAAAACCAACAGAAATCACAATAAATAGCCGAGTCAAACTCAGAACAGGCAAAAATTAACATTAGTGGGGCTGATAATCCCGATGCCTTCTCAAGACCAGAACATAATTTTTGTTTTACTGAAAACAAAACACGTTTTAAATGTTGCCACTTTTTTTAGTCTCATAAATAAAAAATTATCAAAACTTTAAGGAATAACTATCAGCATAAATGTCAATTTAACTGACAATCCAGAGTCTTTTTTTTAGTAAAGCGCAAATTATTTTCTGATCTTTAGAAGGCAGGGGGGGGGGGGTCAAATTAAAATCAGGTAGTTACGGTCAAGTACCTAAAATCAAGTAGTTGCGGGAAGGAAGCCATGGTTTAATTGTAAAAAAGCCAAGACAAAGCCAAAAGCCAGAGCCAAGTGCGAGTGAGTGAAAGGCAAATCTGGCATAAGCCCTTTTTAGGACTGCATAAAAATGATTTCATTTAGCTTGCTGATAGATATGTCTATCATCCATTCGTCCATACATCATTTTTAGGGCAGAACTAAGGGAGATAGTCATAGAACTGAGTGATGAAAGATCAGATTGATTGTGGGTTGACACGTGACGGACAATATCTACTGGCCTTGTAGGTAAATGGGGGACAAAATTTGCTTAAACTCACAGGCGAACAAGTGTCCTACGCCTAATAGGCTTGGCTGCGTCATAGGATTGACGCATGACCAACAAGTCCCTGGATTCACAGGCGCATAGTGAGACCTATAGTGTTCCGAGTGTTTGGTTAAATGGCACGGATAAACGGCGGGAGTAAGTATAACTCTCTTATTGCAAGTACTTGTGTGTTAGCTTTTGGAAAGGCAGATCCTCCTTGAGTCTCAGGCAGGTTGACCAAGAATTTTGAATAGACGCAGGGCCATTAATTTGTCTGGAATGAGAGGCAAAAAAGTGTCCAAAGCCTAAAAGTGGGGCCCCAAATACCTAGAATGTCAGGCAGGCAAGTGACCCGATTCACAAGCTCAGACAGTTGATCTAACAAAAATTCATTATATATTGGTTGACCAATAAGTTGCCTGAATTTGTAAGGCAGCAAGCATCTAATGCTCACTAGGGGGAACCGCATGCCTTGAGTGTCAGGCGAATGACAAAATTCACAACAAAAAATAAGTTTTTGACTGTCTAAGCTTGTGTCAGGCCCTCCTGCCTTCTCGAAACAGGTGGGGGATCAAAAAAAAAATACCATCATCATGGTAATCTTAGAGCAGCGGGGGTAAGTTTTCAAAAATAAATTTAAAGCTTTAGTGCCCTTCTTGAAGTAATTAAAGAACTCATACAACGGCAGTGCCAAATTCAACCATTTTATACCGCAGAACGGAAAGTTTTAAGACCAACAGACAGTTCTGAGATAGCCAATTGGTAGAGAAATACCATTAACTTATTTATTGGCTTCAGAAACCCTGAGCCCATGTGGAGCCCATTCGTCCCTAAAGTCAAATACGATTCATACAAAATAAGCGATTAGTAAAGACGTTTATACTGTAATAGACTACAAATGGTATATTTACAAACAGACTACCAGGGTAAAAGCTTCAAAAAGTGCATTTGTAGGCCTTAATTTAAAAAATTAATGATAGTTCTTTCAAGTCAATATCGAGTAGAATTCCTCCTCATGACATCCTTCATTTCAAAGAGTATATCTAGACAAAGTTTGCAATATGGATCCTGATGGGGTTGATAGCTCCCCTCTTAATTCATAAATATTTTAAGGGGAAATAAAACATTCACTTCATTAGTTCATATGCTTACCTGCATAGATTTGGAGCGTGGAAGAGGAGTATCCGACGGGAAAAGACTTGCCCGATGACTCCCTTTTGAATGACTCTCTAATAAATTAATGATTTTGGCTTTTTACACCCTCCCCCTAGGCCCCGCATACTCTTTACACTGTAGGTTTAAACAAATCGCAATATTGATCGCACCCTCAATGGAGCAAAATGAACACGTAGAGTAGCATATATTTGTTTAGTACTTTTCCATGAACTTCTTACTTTTTGTACTTTTTATATTTTTTTTTACACTTTCTGCACTTTTTTTAAATATTTACAATTTTTGTATATTTCTATAGTTTTCATTTACAGCGGCTACAAATTCCCATCGCAGGTTGTATTCATCAATTTCTAGATATGTTAATTTACAATGTGAATATTGAAACATGGAAATCCAAAATCAAAACATGATTGGCATGTCATGTAATAAAAAATATCTTTTTCGCATGCTGACCAATGGTCTGCGTTACACAGGTACCGATCTCCTGATTCAGTGCCTTCGGCCGGGAGTACAATGCGTGTTTGGGAGCAAATCATCCGACGCTTCCGGTGTTTTTCCCAAGGTTCTCCAGGCACCCAATTAGACCTAGGTTGACTCTGGCTGAGCTTACAGGATTACACTATTGACCCCCGTTCCAAACCAAATAAACAGCGACAACAGGACTCGAATCCCTAACCTCAGGATTTCAAGTCTGGAGCGCTAACCACTCGGTAGGACGGCCAAAATCAAAAGATGAGTAGTAAAGTTTTATAAACTGTGTTTGATATTCACTAAATCTAGCTAAAAAGGGTTTTAGGTCACTTATTACAAATATAAGGCTGTATTTACAATTGTTGAATGCCCTGAAACGATGCATAGTTTTTAGCATGCATACTTCACAGAAATCCTTTAGTTTTGACCACATTAATATGAACATTTTCAGAGCTTATTGATTTTAAATCTAAGGTTAATGTTGCAAAAATCAAAACACAGCACGTAGATACCTCCAGTGGCGGAATTTTCTAGGGGGCAAGGGGACTGCCCCCTTCAGACCTCAGTTTGCCCACCAGCTAAAATTTAGTTTCTGCAAAAAATCTTGTCAAAACTAAGATGAGCCTGCATAATTCAAGCATCCAGAGAAACAGGTCAGTTTTGTTTAGTATATATCTACCTTATGGTAGTATATGTTTCATTCTTCATTTGTCACTGTCATTTTTACTTGGTTTGGGAAAACTGGCCCCAACTTCCCCCCCCCACCCCACCTCCAGGATTTTGACGAAATTTCGACACTGGGGACCTCATAAATGGCATTTGTTTTAAGATTGCATTTCAGGGTTTGTGTAAGTTAGCTAAGTCAGGGGGAACAAAAACCAGAGGGTCTAAATTCGTTTTTAAATAATTTAAATAATTTCTTAGACTCACTGCCTTTCCATTCACAAAACTAAACAATTTAAAAAAAAGAGAAAAATAAAAACGGATATACATTTGAAATAAAAAAAAAAAAACAGTGAAAAAAAACAACAAGCTTTAAATAACAAAAATCTAGTATTTCGACTCCCCGTCCAGGAGCCTTAATCAACGTAAAAAGGTGAATTTTGTTAAATTAAATACAATATATAAAGAAAAAAAAAAGTAAATTAAAATCAAATCTTAAAAACTTCCAAAATCACACATTTCCAATAGACTTCTGAATACTTTAAAAATCCATAATTAAGATTCAAATCCTTAGGTTTTAGAATTAGCAAAAATCCAAAATATTATTTTTACTTTAGAAATTAACAAGAAGTGGAGAAAGAAGAGACAAGAGTTTTTTTTTCTTAATGGAATTATGTTTTCTAAATTTTGAGTTATTTTTTTTTTTTTTAATCGAGCTGCTTTTAATTAATTTTGACTGTAAATTTAGTGCTAAAAAAAGGAAAAAAACAAGAACAGGTCCCTTCAACGACAGAACTTTTCTAATGGTTATTAAAGTCAATGATTGTCATTAAAAGTAAAATAAATTAAATTAAAAGACAAATAAAGTATAATAAAACCAACACACAGGAATTAATTTAAAAATACTTTGTGTTCCTAATATTAGACGGTTTCCTCTAGAATATTTAAATTTATAAAAATGAAAAGAAAGGATTCTAAGAAGGAATTATGATGTTAATTTCATAAACATTTCAAATAGTTGTAAGACGAAAATTTATATCAATATTCAATCTTATCTAAATTTCAAAATAATTCAAAACTGCCACATTTCACTCAAACCTAACAAAATTTAAAAAGCCATGCATCATTTACATTTGGCTTTGAAATGGATTTCAAATCATCTTCCAAAGTGGATCCCTTAGGGAAAATCTCTCTTGGCATTCAAACATTCATAGTTGCATGAAAACTCCCTTAGATTCTGAAATTCAGAGAGAGTACAACTTTTGATAAATCAAGTTTAAATAGATTGTTGAGATACAAATGCCTTACCGAAAATACTATGTCTGAAGCTTATAGCTTATGTTAATTGTGAGCAACCAAGTACCCTAGTTCCACCGATACCCATAGATATTCTTGGATAGAATGAAGTCAGTATAAGTGGTCAGGATTGTCACCACTACAAAACAAGAGCTAAGAGTTCATATGGCACTTGTGATGAGGTCGGGGAAGCCAAGAGCTCATAGGGCATGAGCTCTGGCTAAATTCGAAGAATCAATATATTGATTTAAAAGGAAAATCAGAGGCTTAATGCCAGTCGGGATTTAAAATAAGAGCTCTGAGACACGAGGAACTTCTAAATCAAAATTCATTAAGATCCGATCACCTACTCGTAAGTTAAAAATACTTCATTTTTTCAACTTTTTCCTCTCCTTTCAGCCCCCAGATGGTTGAATCGGGGAAAACGACTTTATCAAGTCAATTTGTGCAGGTTCCTGACATGCCTACCGATTTTCATCGTCCTAGCACGTCCAGAAGCACCGAACGCGCCAAAGCATTGGACCTCCCTAACTCCCCCAAAGAGAGCGGACCCAGTCCGGTTACGTCAATCACATATCTACCACATTTGCTTATTCTACCCACCAAATTTCATCCCGATTTCTCCACTCTAAGAGTTTTCCAAGTTTTCTCCCTCCAACTCCCCCCAATGTCTTCAGATCTGGTCGGGATTTAAAATAATAGCTTTGATACAGGAGTTCCTTCTAAATATCAAATTTCATTAAGATCCGGTCACCCGTTCTTAAGTTAAAAATACCTCAATTTTTCTAATTTTTCCGATTTAACCCCCCCCCCCCCCAATTCCCCCAAAGAAAGCGGATTCAGTCCGGTTATATTAATCACATATCTAAAACTTGTTTTAATTCTTCCCACCAAATTTCATCCCGATCTCTCCACTCTAAGCGTTTTACAAGATTTCCCGTTTCCCCCTCCAATTCCCCCAATATCACTGGATACGGTCGGGATTTAAAATAAGAGCTTTGAGACACGGGATCCTTCTAAATATCAAATTTCATTAAGATCCGATCTCCCATTCGTAAGTTAAAAATACCCCATTTTTTCAATTTTTCCTCTCGCTCTAGCCCCCCAGATGGTCGAATCGGGAAAACGACTGTTATCAAGTCAATTTGTGCAGGTTCCTGACACACCTAGCAATCTTCATCATCCTAGCACGTCCAGAAGCTCCGAACTCACCAAAACACTGGAAATCCCCCCCCAACTCCCCCAAACACCAAATTGCCACTGAAATGCATATGAATAATGAAGCAAATTTTGTTGCAAACGTTTTACATATTTTTTTAAGCTGATCCAAATCCAAGATAAGGGAGAAAATCTGTAGACCTACTCTACCTCCACCTTTTCAGGTTTTTCATGAGCATGAAACAGTCAGTACAGATATGTTATTCTAGACTAGAAACGAACGGGTTGTTTCCCGCCTCTTTTACAATTTGTTTACAGAGCGTACACTCAGACATTTTTCTAAACTCGACTTAACATCAAGCTGCCAAAATCGATGACTTAGTGTGTCTTGAAACTGGCAAAAGATTGTCTAGATTTGACGTTACCTGGCACGTCAATTGAGAAGGGGTAGGGTAGCGGACCTCTAGATTTTGAAAATATCTTTTATTGGCATTTTGATAGAAAAATGTCTTTTTTTTCGGGGTATTTTCATTGAAGGAGATTGGAACAATATAATATTCTTTCTTTGATTTTGAAATACCTGAAGACAGCGATTTTTTAAACTATGAAGTTTTTAAGGCAGTGTCACATTTTTGTCAGTGTTGCCCGGTTGAAGTGCAAAAACAAATAATTAGAACTAGTTGGTTAAGTTAAAACTGACTGAGCTTTTCGTCCGTAAATATTCATACATTAATAATTTGTTCATTCCCAAAAACAAGTACAGTTTCGAAGGAAACCTATACGTTCTTAAGCTGTTCGATGTCATTTGTTTTTAGCGCATTATTTTTTAATCCACGTGTCTTTTTTAAATTTTGGCACCCGCTACTGTCAAAAACTGCATAACTTCACTTGGAGATTTTTTTCGTTTAAATTTGTACTCCCGATTTATCCAAGGTTTTTCATAAAAATTGGTTGTCTTTTCTTCACTTAACCAATTCAAACCACAGGATTTCATTTTCACAGTCTTTGATACCTGGTGGCAGAACCCTTAAAAGGGGAGGGGCAGCCAGGGCAAACTGCCCCAGGTACAGTGGCAGGGGTAGAGGGTGTCACCACTGGGGGTTGCCCACTTTGATCATGTTTTTCACTTTGATTCGGCTTTTTTTGCTTGTATTTGAGTCGGGATGGGGATGCTATAACTAATTTTCCCCGGACACCACCAACCCTAGGAACGATTTGGCCTGAAAATCTCTCTTTTTACGCCTACGTCAAATATTGGCTATATACCCAAAAGTTCTGACACTGCCTTGTGTGACAGTGTTAGCATGAGGTGGCTAGCTTGGAGTTGTGACGAGTTATTAGCAGTAACAGTAATAGTCTATTTAATTTTTTTTTCTGTATTAGTTCTTCATTCTTTCCAACCAAAATTTCTTTTGATTTCTTTTTTCTCTTTATGTTGTCGTTATACGTTAGAGTTTCTAATATCTAATTTCAAGGCTATAGGCATTAGAGGCTCACTGAGGATCAAATCTTAAATACTAAACCCTAAAACAACCCCAGCCACAGCACCCATGGCGTCTTGCTCCGGTTGCCCTCCCCTCCCTTTGAGCGGTTCTAGCGCCAAGTACCAAATACAGTGAAAATGAAATCTGGTTGTTAGAATTGGCTAAGTGAAAAAAGGACAAAGAATTTTTATTAAGAACCTTGGAAAAATCGGGAATACTAAATTTAACGACAAAAATCTCCAATTGAAATTATTTAGTTTTTGAGAGTCTCTCTGTACTGACTGTCCCAAACTGATGAAAAACCACAAAAAGGTGAAGTATACAGTAGGCCTACAGGTTTTTCCCTCTTACTTTGGTTTTGGATGAACATAGGTAAATTTTCAACACGTTTGCAACTTCATTAAATTCACTTCATTATTCATATGTACTTCACTGGTGATTTGGTGGTTTTTGTGATTTATTAGTGTTTTTCTTGTGCTGGTGGCAACCCTGACAAAGTATATTGACTTCATGCTACCTATGAATCCCTTTGGGTATCGGTCGAACTAGGGTACTTGTTTGCTCACAACTAGCGGGGCTAGAAGCTTCCGCTATAATAAGGCATCTATTCAACTGGATTTATCAAAGTTGTACTGTCTCTGAATTTTAGAACCTACAAATGTTTGAATGCCAAGAAAGATTTTCCCCAAGCGATATTACAGTAGCCTGCTATCCATGCCAGAAAATAAAAGAAAAACGGTAATTTTTCTCATCTTTCAAGAAAGAGGATGTAGGGGAGGGGGGGTTAAAAAGATTACATTTTAGGATTTTCCATGAAAAATCGATTGGCTACCTAAGAATTTGCATTCCCTGGCATATCCAACCTCTTTGGGCAAACATTCATTTTTCTGGCGCAAAATTCTGGCACTTTGTTATGGCAAAATCTTTTTTGTTGCTTAAAAAAGACACTTGTTGGAACTTCCATTCAAATAAGCCCTCTCCCTATGACTAACTGGTTCGACAAATTGTCTTGTCAAAAAAGAAAACACACAAGGAAAAGTTGTTTCACAAGGAAAAGAAGACCTTTTAGTGTCTTCTTTTTCGTTGTGATTTTCCTTATTATTCAAGGTAGAGGCAGGAAACCTCCGGCTAGAGTTTTGGACAATAGTAAACTTTTGATATTTAACCACCTCCTCTTTCAGATATTCTAAGCTTTTGTGAAATACCCCAAAAATGTTTTTCGCAATAACCTTTTACTTTCAAATTAAACCAGAATAATATTTCCAGTTGCTGAATTTTCGTTCTTTCTCGAAATTCCCATTAATTCGTTTTCATTCTTTTTCAAAATTCCTAAAAATTTGTTTCCGCAATAAACATTTAATTTTAAGATAGACCGCGATAACACTTAACGTCTCTAAATCAGTTTCAAACGACAATTTTCTTTCTCCTCAAATAGTTTTTTTTCAAAAAACGCTAAGCTTTCGGCTACTATTTGCCGCGGTTTGCTCTTTACTAGGTTACAGACATCGCTGCAATCATGAAAATCCATTCTACATTTAAAAAACCAAAAACGAAAATTCTGAACTAGGATATGAGATGAAAACATTTTATAGTTGTTTTGAAATGATTAGTTTTTCATTCTTTTTACCAAATGTTCTGCCAGGTATTATTTTGAGAAAAAGTACTAAAAATAGCACAAATGTTTAGCAGATGGTAACACTTTATTTATATATTTTTGTACTACAGATGCTCGTCAGCATTGGCCTTTTTACACCTGTATTTATAAGCAATTTTAGTTTGGATACAAAATAACTAATGTGTATTTCTTGTAATTAATATGTTTTGAGCAATAGCAGGGAAACAGGGTCAGTGACAGAAAATACTTGTTTGAAATAACCATATATAAAAAAGGGATTTCTAGCAACTTCCCTGATTTAACTAATCGATACCATATTATAAGTTTAACCTAAATATACTACTATTAATACGATTACCAACAACTCACTGCATCACCAAACCACCTGAGACTCCTCCCCACCCAACCTATTCAAAGCTTAACCCTTTACCTCCTTCCATGAAATTCCATTTTGCTTGAGATTATTCATTCTGACCCATACCCATCTTATTCGTCAACGACTTGCTTTTCGTTTGGCCTAAGATGGATCCCTTAAAAGCACAATCTTTAGCAAATCATAAACAAAATTCAATAAAAACTCACTCAAAATACTAATTCAAATACTTTAAGTTGAACTTACTTGTAACCCAACAGGAACCCCGTTTTGACCAATGCCCATAGGGACTTGTGTGGCAGGCAGTCCTAATACGTTGAAAATGGCGGTGTAAGAAAAGTTGAAAGGTCGGCAGAGTGGTTGATTATGGTAAGGAGCGGCAGTGGGGTGGGTAGGATACATGAATATACCATTATCACCTAAAAGAGCCTGGAAAGCAAAATAAAAGTCAAATAAATATGAGCAAAAACTGAAATTTAACGATGTGTATGTCAAATGGATCAATATTGTTAAAAAGAGTAAAGGATAAAGATCCACCTGAGCCATTGCTGGCGCATAGGGCGTCGAGTCGACGTTTCAGTTGCTGAGTGTTTTTAACAGAGACAAGTGGCAAGTTTGTCGCCCAACCTTGCTGCAGCGGCGATCGAACCCGGGTGCACTGTATTGCCAAGGAGAGCATCAATGTACTGTGCTACAATAGGTTATATATTGTTAATATTTGATTTTTATATTTTAGTTCGAAACTTACTCAGTGTTCACTAAGCTGCGCAATACGAAAAGTAAGATCGAAACTCGAGAAATGGCGATTTTGCGACAAGTAGTACCATCTGTGGCAGACACTGACACGATAAAATGTTTACAACACCGGAATGATCTGTTTCAGATCTATCTATCAACCGAGGCAAAATTGTGATCATACTTACACTTTTTCTTAGAGAATTATCTAGACTTGCTTTAATAATGGGGAAATGTTCCGAGAATAGCTTCTTCTCAATTTTCTTTTTTATAGTATTTTTCTAAAGGTGGGAATTTAATATTTTGGTAATACGTGTGACCATACAATCGTGAGGTCGTATAAGGGTAATTTAAAACTGGATCTCATCTCCCCTTATGATCGGGAGCCGTCTTAATCACAAACAACGGAAGAAGGAAAAAAAATCTAAAAAAAAAAATTCTTAATGTTAAATTTGGAAATTTTAGAGGCCTTATGCCGCTTTTAGACCGATTATTCGCGAAAAACCGACGATTTGACAATCAAAAATGACGATTCGACCATTTTTTCGATACAATCGGTCGTTTTTCTTGGTGTCTGAAGAGTTAAAATGTCAGACCACGTGAACAAAATTACTGACTTGTTCACCACTGTTCAAGGGTATATGCTTCCCTATGACCCAGCAGATATCCAGTTCGAAAAGACAAAAAAGAAGGATAAGATTTTGAAATACTTTAGTGTTAGTTAGGTTACGGTCGAAAGCGGTGGCAATGGAAAACAGTTTATTTTCAGACAAAACCGGTCTACCCAAACTCGCTATTTGCAGAAAGGACAGAGGCCGTGGCCAAGAAATAATTAAAAGACAGGGGAGGAATAAGGGCTTGGTTTTCAGAGGGGACAAAACACGCGGTCATTACTGAAGAAGAAGAAGAAGAAGAAGAAGAAGAAGTAGTTTATTCAATGCAATTCAATACAAAATACAATACAAAATGGAAATACATTTCACTTAATCCCCCTCGAAAGGCGTCATGGCCAGGGATACAAGGGGGATGCATATGATCATTATTGTTAAGATTATAATTTCTTTTCAGGTTTTGAAAGGGGGTGGCCATCAAATCAAGTCATATGGTTTATTCAGCTATATACCAGCTGAAGCTACTTTTGACGCTAGACTTACATGGAGCACTACCTTTAACTTTGAGACTTGACTTTGTGTTTATACAATATATACAGAGTGCAGGATGGTTAAGTTTTGGTTAAGATGGTTAAGTATTTATCTGGAAAGCTATGAACCGCTGTTAAAGCATTTGGATTTACTTAAGACATTGTTTCTCCTACTTTGACTTTTTTAGCTGGTATAATTTGGAATTTGCCATTGGTGCTATAGACTGAGTTGAATGTTCATGAAAGCACTTTATAAGCTAGCCTGTCACCTGAAAGGGTGGGGTGGGGTTAGACACATATTAAAAATTTAATTGTGGGAAAAACTATTTAATTGCAGAAAAATGGCAGAAAAAAAGGTCACGAATGTTGAGAAGAGTGATACATGGTTTCACTATAGACATTCGCTTTGTTTTTTTTTTCTTATGTTGTAACATGAGTGCTGGAAGTTTTTTTATAATGTGAGTTGTTCTTATTTATTTATTTTTTCTTTTTCGTGTGTTTAGTTGTCGTGTTTCTTTTTTTTTGTGTGTAATCTTTTAAAAACGATTTTTTTGGCGTTTTCGCTCTTTTCGTTTTTTTTTTTTTTTTTTTTGTTGAGACAGGCTCCTGGCGTGGGGCCAAAATATTCGGAATATTTTTAAATTCAAATGTTTTTTTTTGCTTTTATATTTTGTTCACTGATTTATTGAAATTAAAACCCATTTTTTCTTACTTAATGTTGGGCAAAGAGAGTGTAGCAGTACTCTGAAAGCACTTGATGTCTTTTGAGATAAATGTGGCCAACGACCGCTTGGTGAATGTGGCCGCGACCGTATTGGAAAATAGGGGTATTAAGATTACCACAGAGATTACACATTTTTCAAGGATGTAAGTGAGGAAAAGATATAGGTGAAACTAAAAAACGACAGAGTTTCCACTTTTACTAAGTTTTAAGGAGGTCTATTGAATTCGCGACCCATCTCCCGACAAAAAAGAATATACTAAAACTTTTCTTGGTAAAATAAAAAATCGCTGAAAATCTGTAAAAATCGGTTTTAACTTGGCGGGTAATACACACAAATACATTGCATAGTCTCCAAGATAGAGTCAGCAGGATATTTCGCCCCAATTATGGCCGCCCTTTCCCTACCTGAAACCAAATAATTACACATCTGAAAAATAATAAGTAGACAAAAACAAATCTACCGGAAGATTTTTTTCACTTTTTCATTCATTTCCAAAAAAAATTTTTATTTTATACCTTACCTTAGTCACCCTTAAATTAAAAACATAATAATACAAATAACTAGTGACGAAGTCCGTCGAACTGCAGGCGCAAAAAAAATGTAGGGTATACTCTTTTATGAGGATCAGAGAAAATTATTTTGTCCCCTTCCTCCAGTAGAAAATTTGAAATTGTCTTGTTCCCTTCCGGGAAACAAAAATGTCTCCGAAATTTCAACTCGAACCCCCAGATTTGAAAAAAAAGCAGGGACGAGCTGCCGAAGCTATAATTCGAGAATGATCAGTTACGAAGACAAAAGATTCCACTTCCTCCACCTTAGTCGAATTCTAATATCGATTTTTTTTCCCCTAGATGTATTTTTTACTCAAAAAGCAATATATTTTTAATATTTTACTTTTCATTATAATATTTTCAATATTTTGTTTTGGGTATAACGATATATGCCTGGCCAAATATTTACTTTTCACAAATTCTTCATTTTGATACACAGAAGAAAAAAAGGACACAAGGTCAAGAAGGGTAGGGTGGTGGTGTGTATGTATTATGGAACAGATAAAATGAATACAACGAAGAAACAGATAAAACAGACAAAGTAAAGCAAACACAGAAGGCAAAACTCGTCTGTGACTATCACTTTTGTAATTATCACTCATCTGTGATTATCAAAGGGCTTAACTCATCTGTGGTTTTGGAAGAAAGTTTTCACTCATCTGCGATTATCACTTTTGTAAATTATCATTCATCTGTATTTATTACAGAAGGCTTTGCTCATCTGTGATTATCACTTTTGTGATTATCACTCATCTGTAATTATCACAGAAGGCTTCACTCATCTGTGATTTTAGAAGAAAGGCTTCACTCATCTGTAGTTTCACTCAGCTCTTTTTTTCGCCGATACTTCCCAAACTGATTGTCACCATTGTGGTAGTAAATTTTAATGTCGTTTTTAATCCTGAAAACCATCTAACATACTACTGCTACTACTAACAACTCACAGCAGCACCAAGCCACTTGAGACCAGCACAACTACATACACTCCGCTTCCATCCCAATCTATTCAAAGCTTCACTCTTTACACCCTCCCAGAAGGTTTTCATTTCCCTTAAGTCTTTGTTTACGATGTCCTCCCACCCCAACCTTGGACAACCTGCTTTTTGTTTATCCCAAGACGGTTGGCCAAAAAGGACAATCTTTGGCAATCTGACAACCTAACATATGTTAGCTATATTATTATTTTTACATATATCAATAGAGTGTAAATATTAATTCCTCTTTCGTGATTAAGAGCATCATAACAAAGTAAAATGATATTACCGAACATTGGAAAACTGGATAAAATTTGGCAAAAAAAAAAAAAAAAAAAAAAAAAGACAGGCTAGAAACGAAGATAAGAAGCTCCAACAACTTTGACTTTATGCCAGTTTTGTCATTCCAGTGATCTAATAGAAACAAAAATTATTTCCTAACCATCGAAAGAACAAAGCTGTTTTTCAGAGTTCTCTCTTTAGAAAATAAAAGGTTCCTAACCTTGAAACTTTGACTACAAACAAGAAACCTACGAACGCTGAAGTTCTTTGTTCTCACTAAGAAAATTTAATTGAAGTGGAAAGGCAACTTCCTCAAAGTAGGCGTCATAATATAAGTAAATCCATTTTAATAGATCATACTCTTCAAAGAAGTCAACAAACTCGCTCAAAATAAACGAAAATGAAAATTATTTTTTTGAAAAAATTCGTCCTTTGGAATAATCATTAATTACATTTGTTACCAATTCATTTATTGGGTTTTGGAGATAGCCATCGAAAGGGTAATAGAACAAGCACTGTATTAGAGCAGCACTAGAATTAGAACAGCACTAGAACAGCATTAGAAAAGAACAGCACTAGCACTAGTGTATATTAGAACAAGCACTAACAACTGATGGCAGCACCAAACCATATGAGACCATCACAACTGTGAATGCTCCAACCCAATCGGTACTGCGAGGAGGTACTACTCCCTGCGAGGAGGGAGTCCTCGCAGGATGTTTCGATTCCCTGTAAATCCTTTTTTTAATTCCATCTCCCAATCTCGTCCGAGAACATCCTATTTTTTGCCCCTGGTGGACGGCCAAAAAGGATGACTTTTAGCATCTATCATCCTTCATACGTACAACGTGGACTAGTCATCTTCACCTTTCTTTCATTATAACCTTAGAAAGTTGAATTGAGGCGCGTTTTTCGCAGAGCTTATTGTTTTACGTCCGACCAGCCACCAAAACACTGAACACTAACAATAAAACCTACTCTTCCTTACTCCTTCACCCTACTGTTCCCACAGATGTTTTCCGAGCACTCTACCAAAGCATTTTAAGAGCAACAAATATGGCCAGTTGGCAATAAAAAGAAGCCAAGCTTAAGCTTAAAGAGCGAGGGGTTGAGGAGTAGGGGCAGCCCACCCTGGCATACAGGATAATTTCTGCTTGTTTAGAGTTTTAATGTCTTTCCTTACTTTCATCTGAAAAAAAATGTATTTATCTTTTATGCGTTTTTCATACCATATGCATGATACTCATACATATTAAGGGTGCTATCGCTTCCTGAGCCCCTATTCTTTACACGGAAGTTTAACTTTCGCAGAGTAATGCTTCAAGGTAAACGATTCATATACTCTATTTACTTTACAAAAAAAAAAAAAAAAAAAAAAAAAAAAAAAAAAAAAAAAAAAAAAAAAAAAAAACAGAGTTATTCTAAATACACTATCGTTTCCACAATTAAAGGGAGCTTTCGACCCCTCCGCAATCACACCGCAGGCCCTATCTTATATTCATCCATACTTCCAAATGAAGAAGGACAAGTTAAATAAACAACTAAATGTAACTCCAATCCATCTCAACCTCTTCTCCTGGAGAGTTTGGAAACGGAACTTCTTCTTCTGGAGAGTCCTGGAGAGTTTAGAAAAAAACACTTTCAGACCCCAGGTACTCCCCCTTTCCTTCTAGAGCTGGTACAACACTATGCAATACTTTATAAACGTTAGTCTTATTGGAAAAACGGTCTATAACTACAGTAAATTCCTAATGAACTGCATATATGTTAAGGGTGAGAGTTACACCGCAAGCCAGTCAAACCCATGAAACTGGGAGGCTATATTGATACTCTTTCAACAATTTTTCAAAAATTTTGCTCTATAACATTACAGCCCTTTTCGGGCTAAAATTGCTATTGTGTCAGAGAACATTTTATAAATTATCATATTGCGATTTTTACTAAAAAAATGTACTAGATTCTTACATTTTTGCCCGATTAAGCCCTCTTTCGATCATATTGGACTAAGGGTTCAAAACGACATCCCTTGGAAAAAAAAACTAAACACGCATGCTGAGAGACCCTTCCCTGAAATATAAATATATATATATATATATATATATATATATATATATATATATATATATATATATATATATATATATATATATATATATATATATATGTATTTTTACATAGTGCCCTTAGGATCCTCATGCGTGCCTTCAATAAAAAAAAACATTTTTTTTCAACTTAAAGTAAGGAGCAATATTAAAACTTAAAACGAACAGAAATAATTACCTGTATGAGGGGATTTGCCTCCGCGTCAACACCTCGCTCTGTACGATATAGTTCGAATTTTGTTCCAATTCTTTAAGAATGACCCCTGAATCACAAAAGCCGTTTAATTAAAATATATAGCTCTTTTGAAAGTAATGAATAACTTTAGCGTAAACATCGAGGTATTGACGAGGGGGCGAACCCCTTCATGTACGTAATAATTTCTGTTTGTTTTAAGTTTTGATATTACTCCTTAATTTCAGTTGAATAACTTGTTGTTTTTTCTAATTTAATTTCTGATCGTTTTTTAAATAATTCGGCGAAATCAGGCAACCATTTCATGGAAAATTCCCTTTCCCCATGAAATATTCCTCCATTGAAAGATTCTCCACCGTAGCTCCTTCCCTCCTCCCCTCTACCGGAAAATCCCCCTGAAAACGTCTGTATGGTTCACAGTTACCAATACTATATGTAAATGAAACGGGTCCGGATACACGAATCTCTCTCTCTCAATTTATTAACACGTCAGTGCAATATTTTACTAATATGCCCCATAAATGCATCTTCCAGATCCTAGGCCATTTTATCCATGGCCTACATTTCACACCTCCTTAGTTCATATTTTAATGTTTTCTACACTTCCTTTACATTCCTTTTGTTTTCATATGATCTATCACTCAGATAATTCTTGTGCAAGCCGCTTCTCTTCACTATTAAACATAAAGCTTTTTCACTAATATTCTTAGTTGCAATCGTAACTTTCTTCCCTAAGACACCCTTAGCAACTTCACAAATTGTTTTCCTGAAATAATTCCATCCATCTTCCACATTGACAAATCTAAGCTCTCCAGTTTACTATTCAACTATTCCTGAAAAGTGTCTATACTCTTCCAAAATTTCAACTTTAAGTTAACCCTAGACACTATCAGAATGTGATTTTTACTTTTAACATCGACAACAGCATTCCTATGCGCCCTAGTATCTTGTATTGATCCTGCCAGTCTTCGGCTTACAATAATATAATCAATAAAGTTTGCTGTCTTACCATCACGCAAATACCATCTTAACTTACGGGCCATTTACAACCAAGCACCGTATTGGTTATAACTAGATATTGCTATACCTACAAAATGGCAACAGTCTGTAGCCATTTCTGTTTTCTTTTCCTACATCAAATTTACCTACGCTAGGATACCATCTATCCCTATTTCTACCATCCTGGGCGTTAAAATTTTTATACATTTCCATGCCTTTAAATATTATGATACTACGGGGAGGCAACCAATAGTAGACAAATTAGCTAGGAAGAGTTTTTCAGCCTGAAAACACCCACCAAAACAGACTAAGCCCATAAAAATTGTCCATTAATCAGTATCCTATGTTAATGATGTTTCGTTTATTTCAATAAAGTAACTCTTTTATGAAATTAAATAAAAAACAAGTTTTTCAACTAAAACTAAGGGCCTACATTAACATTTTAAATAAACAAACTTTGTCAATATATGGGTGGGCTTCCTCCTTCTACACTAAAGTTAAAAAAAACCCTCTCTCTCTACGTTAAAGTTGGACTTTTTTCCCAATTCCTTAAGAAAGACTTCATAAACATTAGGGACGTTTAATTGGAATAAAAAGCTTTGTCAAAGCAATTGAGACGTTAGTATAATGAGCAAGGGACTTCGGAGGATGCAGCCCCACTCATATATGGACTAATTTTTGTCTTTTCAATGTTGTACCTGTACTTTAAATTGAAAAAAAAATTATTCATTTTTTTTTTTAATTTCTGTTTATTAATCAGATCTTGGCAGAAAATTCTGCTCCCTCAATGTGATTTCAAGCACCATTCCTCCTGCCACTCTGCAACCACCACTATGTTATGTTATGACACTCTTTAAAAACAGGTGGTTGCAAATTGAAACAAAAACTTATTATTCTTTTTAAACGGCCATTGTGTTTCAGGAGTCGTCCTTAAGGAATTGGAACAAAAATTCAAAACTTTAGCGTAAATAGCAAGGTCTTGAGGAGGGGGAAACCCCTTTCTTACACCTAATAATTTCTGTCAGTTTAAGTTTTGATGTTGCTCCTTACTTTTAGTTTAAGAAACTTCTTTATAATTTAATTTCTGATTACTTTTAATAACACCAAGAAATCCGGACCCCCCCTGAAAACTTCCTTTACCCACGGAAAAAATCCACCGTGGAAAGCTGTTGTCACGTAAAAACGCCCTCCCCCTTTCAAGGGAAATTCCCCCAAGACGATCCCATTCTAGTTGAAAATTTCACCCACGGAATTTCTTGCGGATGATCTGGGGTGAAATTTTTTTCTTAGCGCACTTTCATTCGAAAACGACTTTAATATCTGACTTTCTAAAATCATGCCGGTAATCCCCTTCTCGGGTGGAAAAATTTCACAGCAATAAGGCAACAAAAGGGTGTTTTACTGCCAAAAAAACAGCAAAGGTTTTTTAGGAGGGGGGGGCAAGAAATTCTAGAACACGCATCAAAAATGTGAAATTGATATCTACTCCCTTAAGATTTCTGGGAATATTTCTGGTCTACGCTGTTATTATGAAAGTAAAGAAACACTAAACCCCAAAATGAGCAGAGTTTATTCCGTAGAGGAGGAGGACTGTCCCTTCCTCATCAACATCTCCACTTCAAGGTCACAGTAATTTCGGAATGTGCTCATTGGATCAGAAATTGAGAGTTCTAGTCCTTTGCGTGGGGTGGAATTTACCGGGGGGTCCATGGAGGGCTATTTTCTAGCGGGGATTTTCTGCGTTTTTTAATCTTCAGGGGATGGGATTTTCCAGGGGGGGTTAGCACCAGAAACCGAAAAAGGACAAGCAAAGATAAAAACGAGCGCTAATTTGTTTAATAAAAAACACGCATCAAACGAGGCATGTTCAATGCCGATAAAAACCAGAAAAGAACAGAAATGTCTAACAATAAGAAAAAAAGGATTGCCACTTATCAAGTGAAGAAGAGAAGGTGAAAATCAAACAGTTCGTAAAACGAACTGTAGTAAGGAGCGACCCGGCTCAATAGTAAACGAAACTCTAAAAAACGGAATTTCGATGCTAAAAGATATATCAAAAGAATTGGATTTTTATGCTGATTTTAAATATATAAGTTTCATCAAATTTAGTCTTTGTCATCAAAATTTACGAGCCTGAGAAAATTTGCCTTATTTTTGGAAAATAGGGGGTAACACCCCCTAAAAGTCATAGGATCTTAACGAAAATTACACCATCGCGTTCAGCGTATCAGAGAACCCTATAGAAAAAATTTCAAGGTCCAATGTACAAAAATGTGGAATTTCGTATTTTTTGCCAGAAGACAAATCACGGGTGCGTGTTTATTTGTTTTTTTGTTTTTTTTCTCAGGGGTCATCGTATCGACCAAGTGGTCCTAGAGTGTTGTAAAAGGGCTCATTCTAACGGAAATGAAAAGCTCTAGTGCCCTTTTTAAGTGACCGAAAAAATTGGAGGGCACCTAGGCCCCCTCCCACGCTCATATTTTCCCCAAAGTCAACGGATCAAAATTTTGAGATAGCCATTTTGTTCCGCATAGTCAAAAACCATAATAACTATGTTTTTGGGGATGACTTACCCCCCACAGTCCCTGGGGGAGGGGCTGCAAGTTACAAACTTTGACCAATGTTTACATACAGTAATGGTTACTGGGAAGTGTACCGACGTTATCAGGGGGATTCTTTGGTTTGGGTGTGGGGTTCAGGGGAGGGGGCTATATGGGAGGATCTTTCCTTGGAGGAATGTTTCATGGGGGAAGAGAAATTCAATGAAAAGGGCGCAGGACTTTCTAGCATTACTATAAAAAAAAACAATGAAAATGTAAACATGAAAAAGTTTTTTCAATTGAAAGTAAGGAGAAGCATTAAAACTTAAAACGAACAGAGATTATTACGCATATGAGGGGTTCTAAAAATACTCTAGCATAAAGAGCGAGGTATTTAGGAGGAGATAAATACTTCGCTCTTTATGCTAAATTTTTTTTAAATAATTTCAACTATTTATTCTACGGCCTTTCTCATTCAGGGGTCATTCTTGAAGAATTGGGATAAAACAAGATTTAGTGTGAAGAGCGAGGTATTAACGAGGGGACCAACCCCCTCATATATATAATCAAAAATATAAGAATATAAAAGTTTGTTACGTAAGTTAATTCTTAAGTTACGCATTTTTTTTTTACTAATAAAAACGTTCGTTAAAAATAAAAGATCTAGTTGCCTTTTTAAGTAACCGAAAAATTGGAGGGCAACTAGACCTCCTTCCCCACCCCTTATTTCTCAAAATCGTCTGATCAAAACTAAGAGAAAGCCATTTAGCCAAAAAAAGAATTAATATGCAAATTTCATTTTTATAATTCATGTACGGAGAGCCAAAATCAGACATGCATTAATTCAAAAATTTTCAGAAATTAAATAAAAAAACAAGTTTTTTTAAATGAAAGTAAGGAGCGACATGAAAACTTAAAACGAACAGAAATTACTCCGTATATGAAAGGGGCTTTTCCTCCTCGACACCCCGCTCCTTGCGCTAAAGTTTGATTCTTTCTCGCAACTCTACTTTTTAAAACAATAAAATAACAAATACCAAGGAAAAGAAAATGAGTTTTTTTTAAACAGTTCGTGGTAACGAACTGTAGTAAGTAGCGACCCGACTCAATAGTAACTAACACTCTAAAAAAATGGAATTTTGATACTAATAGCTACATCAAAAGAATCGCATTTTAATGCTGATTTTAAATATATCAGTTTGATTAAGTTTAGTCTTACCTATCAAAAGTTAAGACCCTGAGAAAGTTTGCCTTATTTTAGAAAATGGGGGAAACACCCCCTAAAAGTCATCGAATGTTAACGAAATCACACCATCAGATCCAGCGTATCAGCGAACCCTGTTGAAAGAAGTTTCAAGCTCCTATCTACAAAAATGTGGAGTTTTGTATTTTTTGCCAGAAGGCAGATCACGGATGCGTGTTTATTTGTTTTTTTTTTTTCAGGGGTGATCGTATCGACCCAGTGGTCCTAGAATGTTGCAAGGGGCCTCATTCCAACGGAAATGAAAAGTCCTAGTGCCCATTTTAAGTGACCAAAAAAATTGGAGGGCACCTAGGCCCCCTCCCACGCTATTTATTTTCCCAAAGTTATCGGATCAAAATTATGAGATAGCCATTTTATTCAGCGTAGTCAATAAAACCTTATCACTATGTCTTTGGGGACCACTTACTCCCCCACAGTCCCCATGGGAGGGGCTACAAGTTACAAACTTTGACCAGTGCTTACATATAGTAACAATTATTGGAAAGTGTACAGACGTTTTCAGGGGGGGGTTTTGGTTGGGGGAAGGGTTGAGAAGAGGGGGATATATTGTGGGAACTTTCCATCGAGGGATGTGTCATGGGGGAAGAAAATTTCCATGAAGGTAGCGCAAGATTTTCTAACATTATTAAAAAAAAAAACAATGAAAAAATAAATATGGAAAAGTTTTTTTTTCGACTGGAAATAAGGAGCAACATTAAAAATTAAAACGAACAGAAATTATTACGTATATGAGGGGCTCATCTCCTCCTAATACTTCGCTCTTTACGCTAAAGAATGTTTAGTAATTGCAACTTTTTATTCTACGGCTTTTGTGATTCAGGGGCCATTCTTGATGAATTGGGACAAAATTTACGCTTTAGTGTAAAGAGCGAGGAACTGAAGAGGGAGTGAACCCCATCATATATGTAATAAAAACATGAGAATACAAAAGTTCGTTACGTAAGCTAATTTATAAGTTACGTATGTCTTTTACTAATAAAACATTCGTAAAAATTAAAAGTTCTAGTTGCCTTTTTAAGTAACCAAAAAATTGGAGGGCAACTAGGCTTCCTACCCCACTCCTTTTTTTCTCAAAATCATTCGATCAAAACTATGAGAAAGCCATTTAGTCAAAAAAAAATATGCATATTTCGTTTTAATTATTCCTCTGCGGAGAGCCAAAATCAAAACATGCATTGATTCAAAAAACGTTCAGAAATTAAATAAAAAAAAAACAAGTTTTTTTTAACTGAAAGTAAGGAGCGACATTAAAACTTAAAACGAACAGAAATTACTTCGTATATGAAAGGGTCTGCTTCCTCATCAACGTCCCGCTCTTTACGCTAAAGTTTTTTACTGTTTTAAAAAGTAGAGTTGAGAGAAAGAGTCAAACTTTAGCGTAAAGAGCGGACGTAAATCATCTTGCATACGAAGATCAAAACAGGATTTTTAACTTTATAAAAAGCGTGTAGATATAGTTGTATAAAATGAAGTAGTTTGTTTATGGTTTAGATATAAAAATTTTAATCAAGATCACATAGTTGTTTGAGAGTGTTTCCCCGCTTTCCGAAAATCGAGCGAATCCTTTCAGATTTGAAACTCTTGGTGGGTAAGTTCAAACTTATTGAATTTATATATTTAGAATCACCATAAAAAACTGATCCTTTTGAAGGATATTTGCTAGAGTATTTAGGGTTTCGTTTACTATTACCACGAGTTGCTCCTTACTTTCAGTTGTTACAACGAGCTGTTTGATTAGCTTCTAGTTTGCAGCTGTTTTTTTTTAAGAATATCATGACAACAATTATATCCCTTCAAAATTTCGAATTAAGCATGTGCACAGAGCGAGAGCCCCATCTCTCTAAAATCCCAACGCTCTGAGAGCATTTTTGGGAATGTTCAATCGTGCTGTTACAAGGCTTCTGTATCAAACTTATAACCATATTTTTTGGCTATTTGCAGCCGTTAAAGCCATGTGTACTGGAGATTTTCAAAATTGCCTTGGGTTTGCAGAATTACCACAAATCAAGGTAATGATAGTTCTCGGACTTCAGCTGAAAATCACCGCTCCATCCAGATTTTCTGGTTTAGAAGAATCTGGGAGTCTCAGAGTGAGCTGGTCTCCCAGTGAGCTGGTCCCGTTTTTAGCACTCTAAATGTTTACTTTCTGTTTACCTCCCTGATTACCTCCCTGATTGTTTACCTCCCTGAATGTTTTCCTCCCTGATTGATAAAATCTACTGGTTAATACTTTACCTTTTTGTATATATCTATAGTTGTTTTTGTTTATTTATTTTATTTATATGTTATTGTCCTTATTAGGTTCTTGCTGTTATACAAGGTTGTTTGATTGACTGATTTATCCTTAATATAATATGTTTTTTTTTGGCGCTGTTTACTTAGCCCCCTACCCAACAGAAACAAAGTGTTACGTATGAGCTTGTCTAAGCAGAGGCGTCACAAGCTAAATATTGGGAGAGAGCAATGGACTTTACAGATTGGATGGTTATTTTTACCAACTGATTTGCGTGATGTTGCTATTTAATTTTAATAGCAGTTGCTATTAAAACCACTCCTTTTTTTCACAGACTAATACTGATTTTCTTTCACTGATTTAGGTTACTTATTTCCATCAGCCCATTTACCTGATTAAAAAAAAATAATATATATTGAGCGAGTATAACAGCGGTGCTTTGCGCCACTACTTTACTGTTTTTGTTTTTGCCAACCGGCTGAAAAACGTTGGGGGAGGGGGGTCTTCACCCGTTTCTGCTGCCCCTTGTCCTAAAGTTATGTTGCTCCAGGTCGTAATATAAATATTACATACAGTCAGTTTCCTTTCTTTTTTCTTTACAAAATAGACTATCCCTAACATTAACTTTACAAATACATTAAATATTCTCCATCGTTTGCTTTGATTTCTCCCAACAGGGACTCTAAAACTGCAAAGCTTGGCACCGAAATGTTCAAATTTCGAAATCAATTTCTTCATTCGTTTCGCTATGTAATACTGCTGTCAACATGAATTCAATAAAAAAAAAAAAATAGTCATTTGTTTCACTGGGTCATAAAAAAAAAGAAAAAAAATGAAATGAAGGGGCTGGTTACTAAGTCACTTGGTGTGCTCCAAACGAATTGAGGGTACTAATGCACAAACTGGAAACACGGTAATAGATGAAATTCTTTAATGTAGCGTGTCATTAACAAGTGTATTTGCATTCCTCCATTGAGGAAGTTTCTTTGCACTTTTCGCCAATATGATATGACGCAAACCACATGACGCAATGATATGATATGACGCAATATGATATGACGCAACATGATATGACGCAAGGTCCACGGCTGCCTTCAACAATAAGGACAAAACTAACTCTAGGACAAGTTACAAAAGCTCTGTTCGGTATTGAATGTTTGAAAGAGTTTGTCTCTTCTTTCTTTTCTTTCTTTCTGTAATCCGTTCTTTATTCCATTAAATAAAAAAAACAAGTTTTTTTTTAACGGAAAGAAAGGAGCGGCATTAAAACTTAAAACGAGCAGAAATTACTTCGTATATGAAAGGGGCTGCTTGCTCATCAACGCCCCACTCTTGACGCTAAAGTTTGACTCTTTCTCTTAACTCTACCTTTTAAAATAGTAAAAAACTTTAGCATAAAGAGCAGGGCTCTGATGAGGAAGCAGCCCCTTTCATATACAAAGTAATTTCTGTTTGTTTTAAGGTTTAATGCCGCTCCTCACTTTCCGTTAAAAAAAACTTGTTTTTTTTTATTTAATTTATGAACGTTTTTGAATCAATACATGTTTTTATTTTGGCTCTCCGCAGATTAATAATTAAAACGAAATTTGCATATTTATTTTTTGGATAAATGACTTTCTCATAGTTTTGATCGAATGATTTTGGGAAAAAAGGAGCGGGGGAGGAGACCTAGTTGCCCTCCGATTTTTTAATCACTTAAAAAGGCAACTAGAACTTTAAATTTTTTACGAATGTTTTATTAGTAAAAGATATACGTAATTTACAATTTAGCTTACTTAACGAACTTCTGTATTCTCATGTCTTTATTAAGTAAATGGGGGGGGGGGTTCACCCCCTCGTCAGTACCTCCCTCTTTGAACTAAAGCTTAAATTTTGTCCCAATTTCTTAAGAATAACCCCTGAATCACAAAAGCCGTAGAATAAATAGTTCAAATTACTAAAAACACTTTAGCGTAAAGAGCGGGGTATTAGGAGGAGGTGAACCCATCATATGCGTGATAATTTCTGTTCGTTTTAAGTTTTAATGCTTCTCCTTACTTTAAGTTTGAAAAACTTTTTCATATTCATTTTTTCATTTTTTCTGCGCTCCCTTCATGAAAATTTTCTTCCCCCACGACAAAATCCTCCAAGGAAAGTTCTCCCAACATATCTCCCTCTCCTCGACCCCCCTCAACCTAAAAATCCCCTTGAAACGTCTGTACACTTCCAAATAACCATTACTATATGTAAGCATTGGTCAAAGTTTTTAACTTCTAGCCCCTCCTACGGGGACTGTGGGGGAGTAAGTCGCTCCCAAAGACATAGTTATAAGGTTTCTCGACTACGGTGAATAAAATGGCTATCTCAGAATTTCGATTCGGTGACTTTGGGAAATAATTGGCGTGGGAGGGGGCCTAGGTGCCCTCCAATTTTTTTTGGTCACTTATAAGGCACTAGAACTTTTCATTTCCGTTGGAATAAGCCCTCTCGCAAGATTCTAGGACCATTGGGTCGATACGATCACCCCTGGGAAAAAAAAACAAACAAAAAAACAAATTAACACGCATTCGTGATCTGTATTCTGGCAAAAAATGCAAAATTCCACATTTTTGCAGATAGGAGCTTGAAATTTCTACAACATGGTTCTCTGATATGCTGAATCTGATGGTGTGATTTTCGTTAAGATTGTATGACCTTTGGGGGGTGTTTCCCCCTATCTTCGAAAATGAGGCACATTTTCTGAGGCTCGTAACTTTTGATGGGTGAAACTAATCTTGATGAAACTTATATATTTAAAATCAGCATTAAAATGCGATTCTTTTGATGTAACTATTGGTATCACAATTCCATTTTTTTAGAGTTTCGATTACTATTGAGCCGGGTCGCTCCTTACTACAGTTCGTTACCACGAACTGTTTTATAAGACATTCCCTATGGTTACCAAAACCAGTTCCTTATCCTCGATTAGGTGGTTTGTTCTCGTGTGCGAGTGTTTCAGGTGACTACAGAAATTAAACAATTCCCAATTATTTTTGTTGTTCAAAAATTGGTTTATTATTGTGGTTGCAGCAATAGCTACGACCAAGTAAAAGACAAACAAGGTCCATGGTAACGAAAAACAAGTAGCCCCAAAACCCCTAAAATGGCGTCGGATCGAAACAAGAAGTACAAAATTGGAATCGCCTTGACGGAAAGTTCTATTCAGAAAACTTACTGTCCCTTGACTTGAAAAACAAAGAAAATTCCTTGGCATGAAAAACAAGCAAAATCACTTTTTTTGCATGAGAAGCATTTTTTCCGTTTTTTCCTTCTCTGCAACTAGTGGGCCACTACAACACCATAGAGAGCTGTTTAAGGGGTTGGTTTACAGAAAATTTCTAAAACTCCCTTTACAATTAAAAATACACAATATTTAAAATGAATGTGCATGTGTGTAATTAAGATCGAAACTACCTACAAATGGTGATAATTTGCATTAGAATATTCATTTGATTCAAAATATAGGGATTCAAAATATTTGTCATGGGACACGGTGATGTCTCTCCTTTTCCTTATTTTCATTGTTTTGTGTCGCCACTAGAAGGACACTGAAACGTCACAGAAAATGTTTAAGAGCTCCTTTGAAAGGAAATTACCATATTTAGTTTCTTCTGTAAGTAACAAAGTAACAAAACTTCTTAGTAACAAAACATAACATTAAAAATAAAATTTATATCCACATATAGAAAATGATGTACCACACGTGTCTTTTGACAAGAAAACAAAACGCATGTATGTTTTGAAAAGTTGCCAAGCCGGAATATGATGTCATATATGAGCTGACACCGCTGCTTCATTCCGTATAGTCCCTGCTCCCTGCTGCTATGGTCCCTGCTCCCTGCTGCTATGGTCCCTGCTGCTATGGTTCCCTATATCCCTGCTAAAAATAAAAGCCAAAGGCTTTTTCATATGTGATATGTGCTTTATAGCAAAAATAGTTGTTCGTGTTTTATCAGGATGGGAGTAATCTCAGCAAAAGTACTAATATTGACAAAGTTTTATCAGATTACTATTAAAAACACTGCAACAATTCCAATGTATTTAGAAAAATCAACTTTACATAATTTATACTTAAATTGAGCAAATTTCAAAGGCTATTGGAAGCAAAATTTTCTCTAAATTGTCTAGTTTGAATTGGTCGAATTATATTATCTTTGAAGCGGAGACACTACATAAGGTGTAAGCAGGGGGTGGAACAGTCCATGGATTAAAAATGTGTAAGAACCTTTATCATAAGGATAGAAAATTCAGCTTATATCCAAAGAGAAGTCTATTTTAGGGTTTTTATGTTATTTGGTAAATACCAAGTGGCACATAGCGATCGCAAATTCTATCGGTCGGTCGGTCGGTCTGTCGGTCCCGGTTTTGCTAGTTTAGGCACTTCCAGATAAGCTATGACGATGATATGTAGCAGGTATATCAGGGCCCAGACCAGATTAAATTGGAAATAGTCGTTTCCCCGATTCAATCATCTTGGAGCGGGAGTGGGGGGACGGTTAATTCGGAAAAATTAGAAAAAATTAGGTATTTTTAACTTACGAACAGGTGATCGGATCTTAATAAAATTTTATATTTAGAAGGATATCGTGTCTCAGAGCTCTCGTTTTAAAATCACGACCATATCCGGTGAAATTGGGGGGGGGGGTGGAATTGGAGGGGGAAACCTAAAATCTTGGAAAACACTTAGAGTGGAGGGATCGGGATGAAACTTGGTGGAAAAAATAAGTACAAGTCCTAGATACGTAATTGAAATAATCGGAACAGATTCGCTCATTTTGGAGGAGTTGGGGGGAGGGTTAAATCTGAAAAATTAGAAAAAATGAGGCGTTTTTAACTTACGAAGAAGTGACCGGATCTTAATGAAATTTCATATTTAGAAGAACCTCGTAACTCAGATCTTTGATTCTAAATCCCGAACGGATCCAGCGTCATTGGGGGAGTTGGGGGGATCGGAAATCTTGGAAAACGCTTAAAGCGGAGAGATCAGGATGAAACTTGGTGGGAAAAATAAGCAGAAGTCCTAGATACGTGATTGACATAACCGGACTGAATTCGCTCTCTTTGGGGGAGTTGGAGGGGGTATTAATTCAGAAAAAATAGGAAATTGAGGTATTTTTAACTTACGAACGGCTGATCGGATCTTCACGAAATTTAATATGTAGAAGGATATCGTGTCTCAGAGCTCTTATTTTAAATCTCGACCGTATCCAGTGACACTGGGGGGAGTTGGAGGGGGAGCCTAAAATCTTGGAAAACGCTTAGAGTGGAGGGTTCGGGATGAAACTTGGTGGGTAGAATGAGCATATGTCGTAGATACGTGATTGAAGTAACCAGAATGGATCCACTCTTTCTGGGGGAGTCCAGTGCTTTGGAAAGTTCGGTGCTTCTGGACGTGCTAGGACGATGAAAATTGGTAGGCATGTCAGGGACCTGCACAACTTGACTTGATAAAGTCGTTTTCCCCGATTCGACCATCTGGGGGGGGGGGGCAGAAGGGAGAGGAAAAATCAGAAAAAAATGAGTTATTTTTAACTTACGAGTGGGTGATCGGATCTTAATGAATTTTGATATTTAGAAGGACCTCGTGTCTCAGAGCTCTTATTTTAAATCTCAACCGGCATTAAGCCTCTGATTTTCCTTTTAAATTAATCTTCTTAGAATTTTGCTAGAGCTCATGCCATACGAGCTCTTGGCTCTTCCGACGCCATCACAAGTGCCATATGAGCTCTTTTCTCTTGTTTAGTTCCTTCCCAAGAGAAGAATTCTTACACTGTCCAGAAGTTATTGTTGCTATAAAAAAAAGTCTAAAAAGTAGTTTGTTAAGAGAGTATACATCTCCCTTTATTCCTAGCCATAGTATATGATGATATATTTACCTTTAATGTAAAAAATTATTTTTGAATCGTTGTTTGATGAATAAATCTAAAGGTCTATCTAACTATCATTTTGAATTTTTATATATATGTTATTATTATTATTACTATCCCATAAACAATATCCCGTGTTACTACCCTTGTTAGTGCCTGACACACTGAGAAAATTAAAAGATATCCATAAAACAAAGAAAGATTGCAGCTTATGTGGTAAGAAGAATATGGATCTAAAAGCAGTTATTAGCTATTTAGTAAAGAGGTAATGCCAGAAACTATGCATTAGAATCAACAACAAAAAGCTAGAAAACTATTTGCCAATCTTTGCCAACAGAACAGGGAGATCTGTATTATTATGGCTATATTTAGGTGGACTTACGAAACTGTTATTTAGGTGGACTTACGAAACCTTTACACCCACTCCCCCTCCCCAAAAAATCTAAATAATAATATAAGCACCAATAATTGGTGCTCTATATAATAAATAATAAGCACTAATATCACCTGGGCTATTGGTTTCCCCTTTTTCATGGCATTTCCATATGGGGCTTATCCCTATGTTTCCCGTTGTAGGAGTAACTTCCTTGGTAGTGTCAAGGTGTCCATAGTTGTTTTCTCCGATCCCGAGAGCACCACCAGCCAGCTTCAGATAGGCAACAATTGTCCGCGAGGGAAGACTCACTCATCACCAGGTTGCTCCTTTGGTGAACTCTTCTTATTCCACGGTGAGCGCTTCATATGTCTAGGGTATCTAACCCCTTGATTTGATAAAAATTACTGGCTTCAAACTCTCCATCTCGGCAGCGAATTCCCTAAAATACCCTGCCTCATGGTTACACACGGACACGGGGCAGAACGGCCAGTAGCTGGTCAGTGACTGAAAGTAGCAGTAGCCGGATCCTATTTGTGCCTACTACTCTCAGGGGCACCACGAGGAGGTACCACGGGGAGGTACCACGAGGAGGAGCACCGAGGTTACCATTACCCCTTGGAAAGTACTGCATCAAATTAACGACGCTTCTTGACTACTAAGGTTCTTACGTCAGCCCATCAGTGTGTTGGGGCAGTAGGGTTCAAACTCACGGTCCCGTATTACTAAGCTGAGATCAGACCCACTGCGCCACCACAGGACACCACTACCCCTAGAGACCTGCAGTAATCTCTTTTAAATCTTCGTTGATGATTAATAGTAGACGTGTTGATAAAGCACATCAGTTAGGTATACTACATATGCCTAAGGGTAAGCAATTCTTATTTTCAGCATCAAGATTGCTAAGAGCTTTCGCTTTTTATAGATACTCAGTGATTTTAGTTTTGCCCTGATAGAGGAATGATGTTTATATACATAGCCAACAGGTAACTTCCAAGTGTTGTATTTACAAATTGCCTTCCTAAAATCTGATAATATCTCTTTCCTTTTCAAATCTGTAGGACAAAATTTTTTACTTTTTAAATTATCTAAACAAAAGGGTATTTTTATGTGCCTGGCAACAACAATTACGCCCTAAAAATCGTACACCTAACAAAGGTATTCCACAGCCCCTTGACAATAATAGATAAAACTTTACCTGGAATTCTCTCTTCAGATCGTTACACATGGACAAGAATTTCTGTGTTTCCGGATGATTAAGTTCTCGCTTAAATATTTCTGAGAGACCAAGCCCAAGTGAGGGTAAAGTATTTTCAGACATCCCAACAAACCATTTACATAGTTCCCAATAAAGATTCACAGATCCCTGAAAGTATAAGTTCTTTATAGCTCATTTCAAATTTTGGACGGTAGAACTTTACAGCCCAAGAACTAGCAGGCTCCAAAATGTCGTTGCTTGGTTATTTTTCCTCTATCAAAAATAGTGAACTGTAAGAAATGATCGTAAAGCTTGTTTATCATCAGGATCTGTTGGTAATTCATATCCAAACATTTAAATGAGGGTAAACTTGTCATGTAAACGGTTGCACGACGGCTATAATAATAATAATGCACCTCGCTCTTCACAATATAGCTTGAATTTTCACAATTCTTTAAGAATGGCCCCTGAATCACAAAGGCCGTAGAATGAACAGTTGATTTACTAAAAATACTTTATCGTAAAGAGCAAGGTATGGTGGAGGAAACGAATACCCTTATATACGTAATATTTTCTGTTCGCTTAAAGTTTTAATAATGCTAATTACTTCCAGTTAAAAAAAAATATTAATTTTCTTAATTTTTTTCATAATGCTAGGAAATCCTGCGCCCCTTCACGGAAATTATCTTCCCTCATGATAAATCCCTCCATGGAAAGATTATTTTACTACATTACTACAGTTCATTACCACGAACTGTTTGATAAAGTTTTTTATGTGGTAAAAATTCGGTGATAGACATGGAATCAAATTGCATTTAAAAACAAATACACAAAAAACAAATAAGCGGTCTTATGGTTTGAGAAAAGGCAAAAGAGTTCTGAGAAAGTTTTTTGATCATCAGGAATGAGGGGTTGCATATATGTGCTAATTCGTGTCCGAAATATTTAAATAAGGATAAATTTGTTTCCATATTAGCGGTTGCGAAGCAACTATAATATTAGTGCAACGTTGTGACGTAATTTTTCAGTTATTCAATAGCGTCTGTGAGGTAAGGACTCGGTGATAGAAATAGATTCGAACTATATTTAACAACGAATGCATGGGAAACAATCAATTGGCATCTTGCTTTGAGGCAAAATAACGTAGCCTTAATTATTATATGCCGCAAATTAAGTAAAAAGAACGTACAGAGCGAGAATTAGGATATGGTGGTGAGACTACGTTAGAATTAACAGGAATTTCATAATTTCAAGCAAAGATTGTCGAATCCCTAGAAGTAAAAGGATTTTATGGTATTTTAAAGTTTCGATCGCTGCCGAAAAATTCTCTGTAGCCTACTTTCATTTGAAAAAAACTTGTTTTTTATTTGACTTATGATCGTTTTTAAAATCATGCCAGAAATCCCCCTCCGTGGAATTTTTTCCCCGACTTCAAAGTCAGGGAAAAGGATTTTATAAATTAGAGGATTTTATGGTATTTTAAAGTTTTGATCTCTAAACTTTCCAGCCTAGGCACTACAGACTTCAAAGTTATGATGCTCGGTTATTTTTCCTTTATAAAAAAATTGTGACCTGTAAGCGAAAATCGAAAAGCTTGTTAATCATCAAGCACGAGGGGTTACAAATCTCTCATAAATTAAAAGTTTATCATTACCTGTTTCAAATTTTGGGAAAGCAATTATTTCTAATCTATCACTTTTTACAATAAGATAAAATTCACAAAACATATTATTTTCAAATTTAGCATCGCTTGCTGTGCGGTAAGATTATAGAAGAAGATCATACCTAACGAACAGAATTGAATGTTTCGAATGAAATGAAATGAACAAAATTAAATTTAATTTAAATTGTTTTGAAATAAAAACATATTAAAGACTCACTAAACTCATATTGAGTCTTATCATAGTAAAATGCTATTGGATGTAGCATTTATGTATACACCTCTTAAACTATTAACAAATCAAAATTTACAAAGTAAGTAATCTTGTGACCGAACTTCTTTTCTTCATGACTAGTACCATTTCTAAAGTGAACACAATAACATATATAGTACCCCTATCACAATATCAAACCAGAGATAATTCGCAAAACTTCAAATACAACACAATTTCATACCATCAAAAATCAGGTGAGATACATATTGAGGAGAATAGAATTTAATATTAGAAATTTAATAAGAAAGATTATCTCAATATGATTTTCCTCAGCATTAACTTACTCCAAATTCCAGTACACTTCAATACATACATATAGCACATAATACAGTGGCAAAATACGCACGTAAAATTTTCTAGTGGGAACTTTTCGGGAATAATTGAGCAAAAACTTCAACTAAGTGTAAAAAAAAAAACAATTTCATTATTTTTAGTTTCACACTATGCGTTCAGTGAGCCTTTAGGTGCCTATTGGGCAGAATAAAACAAAAAAAGAGAGAAAGTTAGAAAAACAGGAGAGAGAAGAGAAGGGAGAGAGGAGAAAACTAAATTAAATTTATTAACCATAAATATTTAACAAAATCCACATTATTTTACATATGAAAACGACAAAATAGTTCAGCTTAGTCTGGTCCATAAGGCTCTACGGTCAGAAAAAAAACAGCGGAGAAACAAAACGAAAACTTACAAAAAAACTTACATAAACTTACATAAAAACTTACAACACAAACCCAAACAAACCCCTGAGTCCCCCCAAAAAAATTCAAACTAGAGAGCGGATTAGTACATGCTTCCACCTACACAAATAAACAGCAGACCCAATCCGGAGACATTAATTTCTCGGAAAACCGGAGAAAACTTCATTATTAGCAAAAAAATACCTAACATACTTTTTGAAGATACCTAACGAGTAGCATCCCCTTGAAGACTCCGGGAGGGTGTTCCAGATCATGTTATAAGCTATCTCTCTTCATATTTACGAAATATGAAGTGTCTGTAAATTATTGTAAGTATAGAACTAATAAGTGGATTTCTCAGGAATAAAAGATATATTACTACATACGGCAGCAGGAAGCTCGTCATGTAACCTCAAAAAAAATTAAAGAAGCACAAGACAGAAAAAAGCGATCTCAAGTCAAGAAAGGGCTTAAGGGCTTAAAGGAAGCGGTTAATTTCGTGTATTAGATTCCTTCCTTTATCATATAGTTCTGAATGTGGATTCAGTGATGAGGGAAAATTTGACTTACAAATATTAGAACAGTATGAAACATAAGGCTAAGCTAGGCAGTAGAATAGGAGTCTAAGTATTAACGTTGGAAGAATGTTTTTGAGTTTTTTAAGGATCCCGAGGCTTTTGGAAACTTTCATTTTAATTAGGTCAATATGATGCTTGAAGGAAAGATTCTAATCAAGTATAATATCTAGGAATGGGATGCATCTAATCTTAGGTCTATTAAAAGAACCCCTCGATATATGAATTTCTTTTAAACCAGAGAAAGCCCTTTAAACTTCGGAGAAAATAAGAAAACGTGACTTTCTAACATTTAAGGCAAGATAATTAACATCAACCACTGAATAACTCTTTCAAAAAGGGAAATCAAAAGGGAATTCAAAAAGGGAACGGAGATGGGAATCAGTTCTACTAGCTGTGCCAAGAGTACTGTCATCCGCCAAAGTAATAAGTGCATTGGAGAAGGACGAGCTTATGTCACAATTAGAGACAGATGCAGGTTGACAAAAGCGACAACAAGTGGTAGGTTTTACATTTTTAACCGCATTTATGAGATCAAACACAAAAATTAAAAAGAGTATCGACCCAAGCACAGATCCTTGTGGAACACCAAACTCTATTTCAGACGGGTTGGAAAAGAGCGGATCAACCGAGATAACTTGACAGGATAAATATGGTAGAACCCAAGAATAAGTACTCTTCTCGTATTCTAATATGGGATAGTTTCCAAAGATGAATCTTGTATGTTATTGAGTCAAATGCTTTTCTTATATCGAGGAAAAGGGCAGCAGCTATGAGATCAGAGTCAAGAGATACATGTAAATGATTCAATAGATTCGCATATTCACGCTCAGTTGAGTGCTTTGGCCTAAACCAAACTGTGAATCATGAAAAAAATGTTTAGAATTGAGAAAATCAAGGTGCTGAGAAACCAAAGCTTTTTTAAAAAAAATTACTAAACATTGATAAGAGAGATATAGGACGATAACTAGCAGGGTCATTCCGTAAACCACCTTTGAAAGTAATAATAATAGTAAAAAAAGAAGGTACTGGCTCATTTTTGATCGGTATTGGGTACTTTCTTCCCAAACCTGGAACAAAATGCGCCACCAAAGGCATGGGTTAATCAAACTAGGTCAAATCTGATTAACAGAAAAGAAAAAAAAAACGTATACAATATTTTTATTGGTAACATTTTTATAGAAAAAATTAAAAAACGAATGTAAAAAAAATCCTTATTCTTTCATTACAAACACTCCCCTAAGGACGCATTGATTTTTAACAGCGAAATGTTGTTATGGTGGTACATATATGTTTACTTCGTATCTATGTGGTATAAAATTTAAAAAGGTCGGCAATCCCTGATATACAGCATTTCTTACAGCTTTATTCTTCTCCAATTCTTTTTTATGGAAATATTTGACTTTATTGCGACTTCCTTGAGAAAAACGAGAAAAAAAGTAGTGACCTTATTACATGGTTAATGATGACCTCGAAAAAAGAAAAGTAGAATTTAGGAAGGGTAACAGCCCCCCTCACTTATAGAATGATTTTTTTTGGTTTAGGTTTCATGGTCACTCTTTGAATTAACTCTGGTAGAGCTTTATTATTCAATGAGTTTGTGTTCGTTTTTGCTTCACATTAAATAACTGCTGAAAACCTGATGGCGGTTGCAACCCCCCTTAGCCCCCACCCCTCCATATCAACGATAAAATAAAAATTTATTGCTTTGAGAATGCAATGGCTCATTTAAGTGTCTTTGCTTTGCACGATAAAGTACAATTTTTCGATGTACTTATATTTCCTATTATAGCACTGAAATTGCAATGTTTTAGTTCCTTCGAGATAAGTAGAGGTTGACATGTTCAATCTCGGCTTGATGATTCTTCACGTGGTACGGAATCAGAGATTGGGTCTATTAAAAGTGTATAAAAAATTAGTTGGGCCGTTCTTCTTCACAAAAAGAAACACTCAAGAGGTGTTATTCAGTTATTTGGTTATTCAGTTATTCAGTTGTCGATCAGTTATTCGGGTTACAAGTTTCTATATTGGTTCGCTTACTCCAGTTGTCAAAAAAGGAAAAGACAGCAGACATAACTGTATTACTATATTACAATTATTATATTACTGTATTACTATATCATAGCTGCAGTACCATAACTGTATCCTCATTATGTGTAAGCTACTAGAGCTGCTGGTAGTTGACGATCTAAATGCTGCATGCTTTACACCAGACAATCAGATGGGTTTTAAGGCTGGTCATAGTCTCAAAGATTTCAACTCTATCACTTCGAAAATTGTTATTGAAATGAAGAGAAACAATGACATCCTGATTCTGGCAGCACATGATGTTCCTCGCACCTCCAATTCTGGCGTCCGACCTCAGCTGCTATTTTCTCCGATAAGTCGAGGTATTTTTAGCTCTGTTGTGGGGTATTTAAAAATATTTTCGCGGCTCAAGGTCCTTTTAAAAGTACAAACTTGAAATGGTTTATTTATCAAGCGATACTTCAATTAGAGTATGAAAAGGTATCCAAGGAGGTATAACGTCACTATTCCTTTATAACAATACTGTTTTAAAAGCCCAGGAGAAAGTAATGACGAGTTACATACTTAAAGCTCTAGACCTTTCGCTCCTTCATTTTGCTTATGATATTTAAACCTCAACCGGACGCAGTCAGCAAATGAGGAAAAGTTGTCCGTGCTTAGTCGCGAATCTGGCAAAATACATTTATCCTTCAATGCATCTTATAGTGAGGTTCTTGTTTTTGGCAAGTCTCAGGCTACTACAAAAGGAGTACAGCCAGGAAGTCAAAATGTTTCCCCATCTGCAAGAATTAGTTGTCTTGGCCTTCCAATCAGTTCCGCTGTCAAATCACGCTCCCTCCTGCTTGTGCATTTTGATCAAAGGCTAAAAAAGCATTTGGCTTTCTTGTTTGCTGCGAAGCGCGATACTGCAGGCATATACTAGCCAAAGTCTACAGCTTATCCGCTCTCCCGTGTGTCATTGCTCGTTCCCCGTTCTGGGTCATCCTTCTATGCACTGACAAAAAAAATAAATAAAATATAAGGTCCATGAATTTTCAATATGCGAAATTTCTGTTGGAAATTTCCCTATGATACAGAAACAGACATCTGATCGCCACTTAAGGTATGGCTGAGCCCCTGCTGCAGCTTAGAGTCACAGTGAAAGAGTTTTCGAAAGCCGATCAATGTTGTGTATTTTCCCAGGCAATGATTGATTGCTAGTTTATCTTTTATTTGTTTTTTTGTATGTATGTTGTATTTTTTTCGATTTTTCTTATTTACTCCATTGTAACACCCTCGAGTGTTTTTATCGACAGTAAAAAATTTATTCAGTTATTCAAAAGCAACTATTAAACGTCCAAAAAATGGACTACTTCTCAGAAGAAGTGACAAAATGCAGCATCTTTTAATGATAAAATTGCAGATTAATGTGTATTACCAATAAAAGTAAGCAAAGTTTGGTGATGATAGACTTACTTTTCGAAGCGCCAACTCTTCTGACCAGGAATAAGCTTCTTCAACTGCAAACATTTTTGTTGCCCAAATCTCAAACGAGCGGGACAACCCTTTGATTGATGCCTTAAAAAGTTGATAATTAGAACAAATGCTTTCAAAACAGTTAAAATAAACAATTTCAAATTAATTTTCAACCAGTATTACATAGCTTAAGGTAGTCATGGCAATGAATCTTCCTTACTTCAGTTAGAATGGACATAATTTAACTCTCTAATTACGCCGTAATTCATCAGCCTAGGTTCATCAAAAGCTCCGGAAGCGTCCCGTGAGCGGCTTACAGTTGCAGTGAAACTACAATAAAACGGATACTGATAATTCGGTTTTTATCTTCTACTGTTTAAGATTTTTAAATACTAGAAAAAAAATGATTAAACGATAATTGGGAATTTTGAAAGAATTCGTCAAACCAAATACACTTCTTCCACTAACTAGTAAGCTGGGATATGTTTCTTCAATCTATTAAATAAAAAAAACAGGTTTATTCAACAGAAATTAAGAAGCGACATTAAAACTTGGAACGAGCAGAAATTATTCCTTATATGTGGAGGGGCTGCCCCTTATATCGATACCTCACTCTTTACGCTAAAGAGTTTTAGTACTTCTAAAGAAGATTCTTATTCTAAACAAACAGCCCCTGGGTTTCAAGAGTCGTTCTTAAAAAAATGGGACCAAAAGTCCAACTTTAGCACAAAGAGGTAGGTATTGAAGAGAGGGAAATCTCTATCATATACAAAATAATTTTATTCGTTTTAAGTTTTAATGTTGCTCCTTACTTTCAATTGAATTTTTTTGTTTTATATTTAATTTCTGATCGTCTTTCAAATAATGCCAGGGAAATCCAACTCCTTCTGCATGGAAAATTCCCTCCCCACGGAAATTTCCTCCATGACTCCAAGTTAAAATACCCCTCCCTCCTGGAAAACTCTCCTTACCATACTTTCATTTTAAAAAGGCTTTAACTACTGATAGTTTTTTTTTTAATCATGTTGAAAATCTGCTTACCATAGAAAGTCTCTCCCTGCGAGGAAAATTGCTCTCTCAGAAAATTCCCCCACGAGACTTTCTCCCAGAGAAATTCCCCCCCCCCCCCGGGAAAAATCCTTCAGACAATTCCAAACCCGCTAAAAATCTCCTCCGGATCATCTCCACATGTAAAATTGAGTCGGAAAAAACCGAGTAAGACATATGAAAAGAATATCTTATAGAGATTCTGACAAATTCCAACAGCGTAAAATTTCCCCTCGAAACTTCATCTCCGGAAACTTCTCTCCCCACGTAAAAGGGCTAGTTACCTACCAATCTTTTTGGTCACTTAAAAAGGGCACTAGAACTTTAATTTACGTTTGAATGGGCCATATCTCGATATCCTAGGACCACTGGTTCGAAACGATCATCCCTGGGGAAAAAAAGAACAAAAAACAAATAAACACGCATCCATGTTTACAGACGGGAGCTTGAAACCTCAACTATGGGGTTCTCTGATACAATGAATTTCATGGTGGAATTTTTAACAAAATTCTATGACATTTGGGGGTGCCCCCCTTTTTTCAAAAATCAGGTCTTTTCTCAGACTCACAGCTTTTGATGGGTAACAATAAACTTAATGAATCTTACATATTTGGAATCAACATAAAAATCAAATTCTTATGATGTATCTATTAATTACAAAACTCTGTTTTTATGGTACTTGCCCGTAGACCAAGTGCCATATAGCGATCGCAATTTCTGTCTGTCGGTACCAGTTTTCCTACTTCGAGAACTTCCAGATAAGCTAGGAGGATGAAAGTTGGGAGGCGTATCAGGGCCCGGACCAGATTAAATTAGAAATAGTCGTTTCCCCGATTCGACCATCTAGGGAAGGGGGAGGGGGTAATGGAGGGATGGTTAATTAAGAAAAACTAGAAAAAACATCTAAAAAATACCCCTTGAAAGCCTGCATAGCGCAGTGGATACGATGTAAGTAACAATTTACTAAGACTCCAACTCTGACTCCACAGCCCTGATGCTATGTATGAAATTACCTATGTATGAGGCCGGACGGCATAATAGTAATATATTGTATAAGCATGCTCTTATGCGAGCCTTGATAACTCTTGAGGGCAAAATTATCAATCATTTTAAACACTGCGTTCAACGCTTAAAATTACTAACAATCCATTTTAAATCGTCACTTTGGTCGCAGTTCTTTATCCTGGCTATTAAAGAAATGCAAAGGTAAAATCAATTTCAAAATGAGCATTGAAAAATGTAATTCTATGATTTTCAATTTTCATTTTTTTTCTTATAAAGTTTCTCGAAACTTTTCAAAAAAATTGCTATAAGGCTTAACTGCATCATCGATATTAATCAAAGAAGCAAAATGTGCTACGGGAAAAATCTAATTCAGCTAATCAAAAAAATTCATTTATAAATAATAATTATATAATAGTTTATAATAAAAAAAAACAAAAATATATTTACAAAAAATGTTTATGATAAAATATGATATATAATATATACATATATATATATAAATGATATATATATATATATACTAGCTGTTGGGGTGGCGCTTCGCGCCACAACAACACCTAGTTGGTGGGGCGCTTCGCGCCCCCCAAGCCCCCCCGTGCGCGTAAGTCGTTACGCGCCAAATTAGTTACGCGCCATTGTAGTTGTGTCCCTGTGTCCCACCTGTGAATATAGATAAATTTATATATGTGTTTCAAACTACGTAAAAATTACGAATATAAAACATTCTTGGCTTTCCCATTGTCTGTGCATATACAAAGCCGTATGTACTAATAATGACGTCATATGCAAACGCTCTTTTTACAAACAAACAAACATGCATACACACAACTCGTTTTTATATAGATAGATAGATAGATGGATACAATACAAATTAACTGCGTAAAACTTGCGAATATACAACATTCTTCGCTGTCCAATTGTCGCTGCATATAAATAGATTGTCAGGTTTACCGACCCTCGAACATGCAACGTACAATTGTCCATGGGAAAAACAATCAGTATTAAGATCTATACCCCATTTTTCTAATGATTGACCTTGAGCTTTGTTAATGGTGATTGCAAATGCTAATCGAATTGGGAATTGCAATCTTTTAAATTGAAAAGGCAGATCCGTTGGAATCATGGGGATGCGAGGAATAAGAACAGCCTCACCCTCAAAAGGCCCTGTCAAGATTGTGGCCTCTATTAGGTTTTCCATTGTTTTTTTTACGGCAAGTCGCGTGCCATTGCAAAGCTTTGGTGGGTTGATATTTCTTAAAAGTATTATTGGTACGCCTATTTTTAGTTGTAGCACGTGTGGTGGAAACCCTGAAAGATCTATGGAATTTAAAAATTCAGATGGATAATTAACCGCTTCATTTGGTTCCAAAACTGTGTCGACTGACTTGTAAAGGACTGCCTGGTCTCGAATCTTGGTCAAAACAATATTGTTGATTTCGTGGACGTCTATATTTTTGGGTGCGAGAATCGCTCTTTCACTTAGCCATTTATTATTTTTATAATTTTTTAGAATATTCGGAAATACTTTTTCAATCAATTCATTTTTGGACGTCACTAAATTACAGAAATCAGCAGGTAGTTGTATACGTCCTGAAATTGAGTCTACTGGGAGCTTTCCGTTTCCAATTGCCAGCAATTGATCTGAAAATGTTTGACCAGAGTCATCGTTTTGAAATCGTTTTGATCGTTTTGAAATTAATATTTTTACGTGTGCCCATAAATTAGAATTTTTCAGGCAAGCATTCATTTCGTCTGCAGGAGTTGATCTAGGTATTATAGGTAATGTTTGCCTGAAATCTCCCGCAAGCAATATTAATGTGCTGCCAAAGGGTTTGAATTCCCTCTTAAATCTTTCAAGCATTGATCCAGAGCCTCGAGCGATTTTTTGTGTGCCATTGTGCACTCATCCCAAATAATAAGTTTGCATTGCTGCAATACTTTACCCATCCCAGATGATTTGGAAATATTGCACGTGTGAGTTTCTGTAGAATGCAAATTCAGAGGCAATTTCAAAGCGGAATGAGCAGTTCTTCCACCAGACAGCAATGTTGCAGCTATTCCGGACGACGCAATTGCCAACGCTATATCATTTTTTGATCGAATTGATGCCAGAATCAGTTTTATCACAAACGTTTTACCAGTACCTCCTGGCGCATCCGAAAAGAAAATTTCGCCAACGCTGTTATCGACACAATGCATTATCGTATCATAAATGTCTTTTTGTTCCGACGTTAACTTGGAAATGTTATTTTGTACATATGACAATAGATCACTCGTACTGTAACTTTGTTCACGATCCAATTCTACACATGTCGAAACAGCAGCGATACGGTTAAATGAAGGCATTCCCAAATCCTGAAGAGGTTTGTTTGCCATACGTACGCACAAATCTTCTATAATAACTAAAGTGTAGTTATAAATTTCTGATGTAAAATCAAAACTCATATCTGACGTCTCTAACTGTTTTCGATGGAGTATATCTTCGGACATTTTTGACTTATATTTTTCCCATAACTCTGTAGGAGCTGATGGAGAGCAAGTTGTTAAAATGATGCCAAACAATGCACGAATTTGACTTGGGGTTGACGTTTCGCACGCGTCATTGATGCAGTTATCCCAGTGTTGGTCATTCTCCAATAAATTCAGAGCTTGGCATGCACTACGGTAAGTGTCATGTTTAGTACCGTTTACAGTTCTCAAATACTCAAAGGATGTCGGACCGGGTACATTCACCAAAAGCAGGCGTAGAAAGAAGCATTCATGTTGATTGGGGTGAACGGTGTAGAGTCTTCCTATCGTGGTATCTTTGAAGATGGTAGGTTGGCCGTCGACTGACTTACCCTGTTTTCGACGTTCAAATACTTTATTTTTAGTATTCCACGTGTAGGACGAAGGCACTTCAGTATACAGCAGTTTTTTTGCAAAAGAATCATTTTTGCAAAGCGAAAAAAAAGCTGTTAATGTTGTATCCGGTGGATTCAGGGCTCTTTGTTGCACGTTGGTTTCCGTGAAATAAACACGTTGACCATTCTGTAAATGTACAGCTAAGTGGACAACAGCTGGACTACGTTCATGTATCGGAAATGAAAGAATTCGCCAAACAGCTTCATTACTGCTTATGTATCTTCCAGCCTAATATTGTACGATTTCGTCGAAATCTTTGATTTCGGGCTGCAAGCCAAAAACTGCCATGTCACTGCCTTTGTTGACGTATTTACATATGTATTTGATTGCCTTTACGGAGTTACAGTATTCAGTGTTTGTGTGTGCATTAAATGTTTTTGATAATAATGGGGAATATGGAACAACCCACTGGTTATCTACTTCGATGGTGGTACCGTTACGCTTCTTTATTATTGCTGTTTTACCGCCATCTTCGGTAGATCTTCTTCTATATTGTGGGTAACTATCATTGCCAGTAATTGTGTTTGATACTAAAAGTCGAGGATATTGCTTTGTGCACCTTCCTTTGACCATGCATGGTGAATTTTCGTTCAGTGCACCGCAAGGTCCATGTATCATATTTTTTACAATAATATCATGTAACCCCTTATTGACATTTTATCAGGTATTTCAGCGGAAATCACATCATCAATTTCGTTCGAAGTAATTTTTTATGTAGCCAGATTAGTATATGTGCGTGTGGCAAACCTCGTTTTTGCCATTCCACTGAGTACATCCAGCATCGCACTGACCCAAACACTTCAAGTTTTACTATATAGTTTATCAGTGATCTCAACTTTTGCCGGAAGACACGGGCCGTAATGTCATGCCTATGAACCGCCGATTGTCCTTGAAGTAAAAGCTGCAGTATCTCGTCCCAAGATTGATTACATGTAAATGTAATAAATAAATCTGGACGACCATAGAGATCGTAGCATCGATGAGTTTCAGCAATTCTTAACAACTGAGCGTTTCGCTTATGAAGAATAATATCTCGAGGTAAAAACTGATCACCGACCATAACGATTGCCACTTCGTCGATAGTTGGAGCATTGTATCTACGCACATGTTGGCCAGGAGGCGTTTTGTCAGCGGAAATAACAATTTTATGCGTATCAGTAGGCATCAAATCGATGGCTGTTTTGAACAGACGCACTAAATTATTATTTTCGTGGAAAAGATGTTGCAATTGGGAAACGATTGTCCTTTCAACGTTGGGAGAAATTTTGCAACGTGCATTCAATTCAGAATTTCTATCACTGATGAAGTACAATTGTAAAAATTTATGATTCTCGCCTGAGAATGGTAGAAGGGACCCTGCTCTATGATAAATTTGCCCTTTTACTTTGAAAGTAGACATAAATTGATCTGGATTTTCGATTTGGGCTCCAAACGACGTCATTTGGAAACATGTTGTATTTTCTGATTTGTGACAAAAAACGCTTAGATTCTGACGTAGTTCCAGTAAGGAAAGTCTTCAATGGCTCTGGTGGTGCAGCCAATAGAGGAAGTTTAACTTTTCCTGAGGCGCAACACATTCCCATTGTTTCACCATTGAATTTCAAGGCCTTGCAATAGGGACAAATTTTAGACATTGTCCCGATTTGAACACATCTACTCAAGCTATAATCATCGACTGGGCTGTACCTGAATGCCAGGCGATAACTTTCAGGTTGCTCTGATTCCTCGGCACGCTTTCTTTTCTTACTTTCTCTATCAGCAGCAAGCCTGATTTCTTGCTGTTCTTGTGATCCCTCGGCACGCTTTCTTTTCTTACTTTCTCTATCAGCAGCAAGCCTGATTTCTTGCTGTTCTCGTGATTCCTCGGCAGGCCTTCTTTTTTCACTTTCTCTTTTAGCAGCAAGTCTGCTTTCGCGTTGCTCTGGTAGTTCCTCGGCACGCTTTCTGTTCTTTCTTTCTCTATCAGCCTCAAGCCTGTTTCCTTGCTGTTCTTTTGATTCCCCGGCACGCTTTCTGTTCTTTCTTTCTCTATCAGCCTCAAGCCTGTTTCCTTGCTGTTCTTTTGATTCCTCGGCACGCTTTCTTTTCTGACTTTCTCTATCAGCAGCAAGTTTTTTGGCATAGACTCTTTGAGCATCTTCATCGGTTTTTGCCATTGTAAGTTCATCAGTCATTTTAAAGCTAAACATTAATAGATTTCTACGTGAACATATGTCTTAAATATCTTTAATGACTTCACCGTCATAGCAAAAATGACGACAACTAACTTCATGACGTCAGTCGACACAGAAACATGACGTCACCTGACAGACAGACAGACAACTTATTTTTATATATATAGATAAAATATGACGTAAAATATTATAAAATATGATGAAAATAATTGCGATATAATAATAATTTATGATAAACAAAAATAATTTTCAAATATTTCTCCCAACAAGAACATTTCTGCCAATGATTCTTTGCTTCAAACAAAGTTCAACCCTTCCTGTGTCAAGTCATTACACACACAAAAAATATGAACGTACAACAAAAGTCTAAAAAAACACAATAACTTCCAAGAAAATAATAACCTTTAATCAAATGTAAAAACTGACTTTAAACTAGTCTTGTCTTTGGCTAATTAAAAGCAAAAATTGCTTCTGAGAACCTAAATTCCCTACGGCAATTAATTCCAGTCCCATATCCCCTTGAAGCTACTCCCTGAAAAACACCTTTTTACGCTTTCAAAATTAAATGCAAATAGGCTTTCCTAGAGAAAGATGGGAAAATTTTTCATTTAAGGAGATATATCCTTACATCTTTATTTGAAATTCAATGAGGCTTCCTTAAATATATATATATATATATATATATATATATATATATATATATATATATATATATATATATATATATATATATGTATATATATGTTATGGGAATGTCCGCTAATTGATTAATGTCGACATTCACCGATGAATATACGAAATATTTTTTTTTCTCCTTGGATTTAGTCAGCGTTGCCAGTCAATTTAATCCAAGGTTTGATGATGACACATTAGGTTAGACTAGATTAGGTTTGGTTACACGAGGTTAGGTAGGTTTAGGTTAGCTTAAGTCAGGTTTTTAACCCATTTCTGATAATTAGAACCCAAATTAACCTAACCTAATCTAACTTAACCTAAACTAACAAATCTAACCTAACTTAGCTTTTACCATCATAGGTTGCACAAGACTGAAAAAGGTGACTCGCAAACATAATTGAATCGAGGTAGAGAAAAAGGAATTTTCGAACATTCACCGATGAATGTCAACATTAACTGATTTCGGACATTCACGGTAACATATATATATATATATATATATATATATATATATATATATATATATATATATATATATATACTACATCTACCCTTACATATCCTAAAGCCTCAAAAAGCTGCTCATAATTGAGCTCATAATTGTGATATGAAAAATTTTATTTTGAATGTTTTCAGTTTTGGTGATATTTTCGAGTAAAGTCGGTATCGGGGAAAACAAGATGTCAATATTTTGGTATTAGGGCAGTTCCAAAGCGGCTGTCAAAGCAATGGCTTTTTATTGCCTCTGTTAGGAAAAGTAACACTTCAGTTCGAAAGCTTTTCAAAATTAATTGTTATCATGGATTTCCATTGTTAAAAACTATTTCTTTTTCTGAAGATGAGTTCAAACTCACTTATCCAGAGATGACGCTTGTGGAAGAAAAAAATATGCCCAAAATGGATTCCATCAGTCGTAGAAAAATAGAATCGATGAAATTAGCGGCACAGAGAAGCACAATTTTGCCGGTTTTTCCCCACATATCGGTCTTGTGAAAAAAAAATAATAAAAAACACTCATGAAATTTACAAGAAAGTTGGCTAAAAATGATTGTACCAATAACCTAACATTCTGACTATTGACACTTGTTGCCAATGACAGAGTTCATTCCGATATAGTTCTTTCGACATAAGTGGTCACACGGTGATTATAGCCGGTGAATGTCTTCAACCCACAATCCAAAACCAACCAAACATGAAGAAACATACTAGCAATAAACAAACAAGATTATCGAAGAATATCATTGCAAGAAGACGATCAGAGAAAAACAAAATACACACAAAAGTTGGTTTGAACAGCGCCTACCATTTCTCCAGGGGCTATTAAATATTAAATAAAAAACAAGTTTTTTAAATGAAAGTAAGGAGCGACATTAAAACTTATAACGAACAGAAATTACTCCGTATATGAAAGAGGCTTTTCCTCCTCAACGCCTCGCTCTTTACGCTAAAGTTTGACTCTTTCTCTTAACTCTACTTTTTAAAACAGTAAAAAAAAAAAACTTTAGCGTAAAGAGCGGGGTGTTGAGGATGAAAAGCCCCTTTCATATACGGAGTAATTCTGTTTCTATATTTAATTTCTGGGCGTTTTTGAATTAATGCATGTTTTGATCTTGGCTCTCCGCACATAAATAATTATAACGAAATTTGCATATTAATTTGCATTTTTGGCTAAATGGCTTTCTCATAGTTTTAACTTGAAGATTTAGAGAAAAGGGGAGGGAGGGAGGAGGCCTAGTTACCCTCCAATCATTTGAGTACTTAAAAAGGCAACTAGAACTTTTAATTTTTTTACGAACGTTTTCATTAGTAAAAAGATACGTTACTTACGATTTAACTTACGTAACGAACTTCTATATTCGTATAATTTTATTGCGTATATGAGGGGTTTCACCCCTCGTCGATACCTCGCCCTTTACATTAAAGTTTAAATTGTGTCCCAATTCCATAAGAATGACCCCTGAATCGCAAAGGCCGTAGAATAAATAGTTGAAATTACTAAAAATACTTTAGCGTAAAGAGCCAGGTATTACGAGGAGGTAAACCCCTCATATGCGTAATAATTTCTGTTCGCTTTAAGTTTTAATGCTGCTCCTCACTTTCAGTAGAAACACCTTTTCATATTAGTTTTTCATTGTTTTTTTTTAAATAATGCTAGAAAATCCTGCGCCCCCCTCATCGAAAGTCTCTTCCCGCATGAGAAGTTCCTCCATGGAAAGATCCTCCCACGCAACCCCCCCCCCCTCAACTCTCCCCCCAAACCAAAAAATACCCCTGAAAACGTTTGCACACTTCCCAGTAACCATTACTATATGTAAACACAGGTCAAAGTGTGTAACTTGCAGCCCCTCCCACGGGGACTGCGGGGAGTAAGTCGTCCCCAAAGACATAGTTATTCGGTTTTTGACTGTGGTGAATAAAATGGCTATCTCAGAATTTTGATCCGGTGACTTTGGGAAAAATGAGCGTGGGAGGGGGCCTAGGTGCCCTCCAATTTTTTCGTCACTTAAAAAGGGCATCTGAACTTTCAATTTCCGTTAGAATGAGGCCTTTCGCGACATTCTAGGACCACTGAGTCGATAGGATCACCCCTGGAAAAATAAAACAAAAAAAAAACACAAATAAACACGCATCCGTGATTTGTCTTCTGGCAAAAAATGCAGTTCGTTAAAAATGAGCGTGGGAGGGGGTCTAGGTGCCCTCCAATTTTATTGGTCACTTAAAAAGGGCACTAGAACTTTTAATTTCCGTTAGAATGAGCCCTTTCGCGACATTCTAGGACCACTGAGTCGATACGATCACCCCTGGAAAAAAAAACAAAAAAACATATAAACACGCACCCTTGATCTGTCTTCTGGGGAAAAAAAATACAAAATTCCACATTTTTGAAGATAGGAGCTTGAAACTTCTACAATTAGGTCCTCTGATACGCTGAATCTGATGGTGTAATTTACGTTATTGTATGACTGTTAGGGGGTGTTTCCTCCTATTTTCTAAAACAAGGCAAATTTTCTCAGGTTCCTTACTTTTGATGGGTAAGACTAATCTTGATGAAACGCATATATTTAAAATCAGCATTAAAATGCGATTCTTTTGATGCAACTACTGGTATCAAAAATACCATTTTTTAAAATTTCGGTTACTTTTGAGCCGGGTCGCTCCTTACTACAGTTCGTTACCACAAACTGTTGGATATTGAAACTACTCTGGCGGAAGTTCAAGAAACTCGATATCTGAGATTTATAGATTTATCTGGGATTTATGTTTATATTAGTCGGGAATAATGTCAATATTAGTCGAGGGTAACATTCTGACTATTGACGCTTGTTGCCAATGACAGAGTTCATCCCGATATAGTTCTTTCGACGTAAGCGGTCACACTGTGGTTATAGCCCGTTAATGTCTTCAACTCACAATCCACAACCAATCAAACACGAAAAGATATTTTACTAGCCATAAACAAACAAGTTTATCGAAGAATATCATTGCAAGAAAAAGATCATAGAAAAACAAAATACACACAAAAGTTGGTTTAAACAGGGCCTACCATTTCTCCAGGAGCTATTAAATATATATTGGAACTACTCTAGCGGAATTTCAAGAAACTCGATATCTGGGATTTATAGAGTTATCTGTGATTTATGTTTATATTAGTTGGAAATACTGTCAATATTAGTCGGGGGTAACATTCTGACTATTGACGATTGTTGCCAATGACAGAGTTCATCCCGATATAGTTCTTTCGACGCAAGCGGTCACACGGTGGTTATAGCCCATGAATGTCTTCACCCCCAATCCATAACCAATCAAACATGAAAAGACATTTTACTAGCAATAAACAAACAAGATTATCGAAGCATATCATTGCAAGAAGACGATCAGAGAAAAGCAAAATGCAAACAAAAGTTGGATACTATCTAGGAGAGAAGAAGATATATAAGCCTAAATCTAGTAAATTACACAAGAAAACATTCCTTGCCGTTCGAAAACCCTGACTAAGACATAAAGAACCTTCTCTTGGAAGTTCCAATGAACTTCGTATAGAAAATTTTGAAAAATAGCCAAAAGGTGGTTCTCATCGTTGAAATATGCTACCATTCCTTCTTTCAATTACAATTTTCAAAACGGCGATGACACACGCCTAACATCTTCGATATTCTGAAAAACCTGGTTTAGTCAGTCCTCTAGACGGGATAACATCCACAACATTTTTGTAAAGCCTTCCCTGCTGATCCATCAAGATCTTTACCATCTCTGTTTCAAAGTTTGACCGTCCTGGAATAATCCCCATACACACGAAGGAAGTGTGTCGCATCCCTTCTAAAAATAAGCTGTTATCCATGTACAGACCTAGGATGAATCTCTTGTACGTAGAAATAAAACCAATAACATATTATATTCTCGGTAAGAACAGTAATACACACAAACACAGACAGGTTAAGGTAAAAAAGCCTTAGGAGGCACACAAGTTCCCACGCATGTGCAGATTAAACTGGCAGTATAACCTGGAAACACATTAATGGTTCAGAATACTTTATTTTTTATCGGTTCTAAAGTCCTGTAAATAAGATTTAATATTTTAGAACTACCCTTTGGCACCCAGTTTCATAAAAAATTCAATATTACCCTCCCATACACAAAGGTTTGGCAGGTATTTAGCTTCAAAGGAAGAATTAAGAAACGATCTAAAATTTATAGATGACCCGTTTTAATGGTCAACTAAAATTATCAATTCATCAGAGTGGCTACTTATTTCCCAATCGAAGATCCTTCACTGTCACCCTGAATTCATTATCAAGAAAGTTAAAGAACCTCATCTCTCGGAACGAATTCTCAGACGATCTGTCGTCAAATGTTTAGCTCGATCAGATCCAATCCTCAAGTGCTAGAAAACGGGAAACAATTTTTTGCATCCAAAATTTTCCTCAATCCAGCTTGATTGACCTTCCAAGTTTCACATAGTAACTGTTGCCAAATATAGCTACTTGCTTTATGCTTTGGGCCTCAAAATCCACTTGCTATGCCTCAATAGGATTCAGAAGGAGGGCAGCAGTGGGGAGTGGTAGCATTTCCAAAGGAAAATTCATACCTGTAAAAGCTTGATGCCACGTTAAAGATTATCTTCTACAAGCACATCCACAAACTTTTGAGGAAGTTCTCTGCTTGTACAACAGTTTATAAAATCAACAAGACAAAAACATAGAGACAATACTAGGTTTGTGTTCCTGAAGGGAGAGACGTCCCAGAAAGAGTTATTGACAAAAAGCACCTGTCAGCGCTCCAATATCATCTAGAATCACAATATCCCCTAAGGGGTTACTATATCACAGCCATATATTGATTCCTTTAAGAGAGGGATCAAAATTGCGCTAAACTTTGCAACTAAATGCAAAACAAGAATCACTGGCAAATCAGGCAGTTTTAGTTTGTCAACTACTGCAACTACAACTCACTGCAGCACCAAGTCACTTAAACCAACACAACTACACATGCTCCTCATTCATACCGATCTATTTCAAGCGTCTATCTTCACACCCTCCCAAGAAGTTTCGATTTCTTTTAAATTCTTTCTTACGACCTCCTGCCACCCAATTCAGGGACCCTTTTCCTTTTACAACCTTTCTCTCGTTATAGCCCTAGAAGCAGGATAGAATCAAATTTTGACAGCAAAATCTATCCAATGCGCATTATCTTATTTCAAAGATGACGTTTGGTTGTTTACCAAATTCTGTCATAGCTTAGCTGATAGAGAATGCCCGTTTCAATGAACTCATGTCTCTCTCAACTCTCTTTTTCTCAACTCTCAACTCAACTCTCTTTTCTTCTCTCTCCGCTTGTCTCCCTCTCCTGTTTTAAAACTCACACAACTCATGCTTAGTTAATGTTAGTCAGGCGCAAATACTTTCTGCAAGATGGATAATGTCATCTCAATACAGTTCGAATTTTTCTCCACTGTTTTCTTCTTCGTCTCTTTCGTTTTATCCCGAGTCCTTAATATCGAAGAATAAGAGGAATTTGTGATCTGTCCCCATAAAATAATAAGATGAGACAGTTTTCAAGATTCAGCAGTATTATGATAGTCTTGCTTTTTTTCCATCCGCAGTCACTAAGACGCTTGTTATGTTATCTTCTGTATTCAAATTTTCTGACGATTAAGGAATCTGATTCAGAGACAGCCAATGCTTTTTCCGTGTGGGTCTTATTTCCTGACCTTAAACACATTGAAAAGCAATCAATATTTGTTCAAAACGGTTCATGGCAGCAAACTACAGGCAAAGAGCGTGCCGTGCCCATAGTAACTGAAACTCTATTGAAACGAATTTTGATCAAAAAGTCAAAAACAAAATTTGGTGCTTATAATGTTTCCTTCCAATATGTAAAACATCTATAAAATCTGGATAATCATTCCAAATACGTAAAACGTCTTGAATTTAAAGGTAAAAAATCTGGTGTTTTTAATGATTCCAAGTATGTAAAATGTCTTAAATTCAAAGGTAAAAAATCTGGTGTTAATAATGATTCCAAATATGTAAAATGTCTCGAATTTAAAGGTAATGAATCTTGATATTGATTCCGAATATGTAAAACGTCTTGAATGTAAAGGTAAAAAATCTGATTTTTATAATGATTCCAAATATGTAAAACGTCGGAATTTAAAGGTAAACAATCTGGTGTTTATGTGATTCCAAATATGTGAAACGTCTCGAATTTAAAGGTAAAAAAAATCTGGTGTTTATAATGATTCCAAATATGTAAAACGTCTTGAATTTAAAGGTGAAAAATCTGGTGCTTATAATGATTCCAAATATGTAAAACGTCTTGAGTTTAAATTAAACCATCAAAGGTTACTTGTGCAAGTAAATTCGTATATTTTTGGATAAAAGACAAAAAAAGAGCCAATATTGACGGGAATTGCAATTTCTGGACGCTCAAGAAGCCCCAGAATGTTCAAGTCCGAAAATGTTAAATACTTATTTTTCGTGTAATGGGTGAGCTTTTATTTGTTAGGCTTTTGTTTGTTAATATGACATCTTCCACCATTACAATATATATATATATATATATATATATATATATATATATATATATATATATATATATATATATATATATATATATATATATATATATATATATATATATATTTCTTTCATTTCCTTTTCCTTTTATTCCTTTTCGTTTTGCCATTGTTCCTTTAATTGTCATCATTAGAACATGGAAAACCTATTAACAGAAAAAGAAACTGAAATACAACGACAGAAAAAAGAAAAAAATTAGATATATGAAAAGGAACGACAAGCAGAAAAAAAGGAATAAAAATCAAACAAGAAAACAAAGGCAGGAGGGAAAAAGCTGAAGAGTTAATATCAGTGCGGTACAAATGCAATCCAAAATTTACGCAAAATCTATCATTAATAAATCTCCATACCAAGTCACTCAAATAATCTTTAAAAAACACCTTCAATGTAATCTTTAAAGACATTCATTGAACAATTCTTTAAAAATTATTTCATGTAATTGAAATTTATTTACAAAATAGGAGATATAGTACTTGAGTAGATTAAATTAATCTTCTTTAATTAAAGCATTTTAATTAAATTAATTTTAATTAAATTAACCTTCTTTAATTAAGAATACAGGAAATCTTTTGGAACGAGCATTAACGGAAGAAATGGGAACCCTACCGACCACCAAGTTATTTCAATAGTTATCAACAAATTAAATGTCTTGAAACAGTTAGCGAAAAATTGAAATAGAATGTCTATAAAATAAAGAAAAAGTCTAGAAATTGAAATATAATGTCTAGAAATTGAACTAGAATATCTAGAAAGTGAAATAGAAAGTTTAAAAATATTTAATAGAAGAGGGAATAGAATGTCTATAAATGAAATGGAACGAAGAAAATTTAAATCAGATATAGTGGTGTGATTAACCAGCACTCTGGTTAAGTTTGAGACTTAAAAAAAAGATAACTTTTATCAGCTGAGTTACAGTGATGAGCTATAATGAAGAGAAATTGAATAGATGTTGAATCTAGTTAGCTAGAAATTGAAGATAGTTAGAAACACAATAGAAACATGGAAATAGTTAGCTAGAGGTACCAGGATAATGTTTGTAACCCCTTGACTTATCTAGGATTAAGTACATTAAGAAATAAACAGAGGGTTGACTTTCTACCATACGACTGCTCCCTTTTTTGGTCCCTTTCTTCCTTTTATATTGTTTTTGTCTCGCGCTGAAGATTCCTAAGCGACGGAGTAGGAAACGTTTTAGAATTTCTTCTGCTACGTGTTCGAGCATAAAATATTATAATTTTTTCTATCACCCTTTTCTTTGTCACATCATAAACTGACTTCTTTATATTTCTATAATGCCATAAAAAGCAAGCCCCGTTCCATTTACATTTCTCCATTTTTTTAAACAACAAGAACCAAGAGCTCATATGGCACTTGTGACGAGGTCGGAATCTAAATTTAGACTTGGTACTAGAGTTATCGATTTTGCTCTTCTTTGTTTATTGGCAATTATTACAAAGATAAACTTGCAAATACAGTGTTCCTGTATCACCCCGATCTCTCTACTCAAAGCGTTTTCCAAGATTTCCAGTTTCCAAGATTTCCGTTTCCCCCTCCACCCCAAAGCCCCAGATTCTATCCAAACTGAAAATGGAAATTCTGAGACATGAGATCTTTCTATATATCAAGTTTCATTAAGATCCAATCACCCGTTTGTAAGATAAATATGCCTCAGTTTTCACGATTCCACATACCTCCCACCCCCCACCAGAGGGTCAAACCGGGGGAAAGACTGTTATACAGTCAATTTGAGTAGGTGGCTGACATTCCTACCAATTTGCTTCGTTCTAGCACGTCCAGAATCGACGAACTCGCCAAAGCACTGGAAATATCCCCAACTCCCCAAATAAAGCGGATCTGGTCCGGTTATGTCAATCGCGTATCTATGACTTGTGCCTATTCTTCCCACCAAGTTTCATTCCAATCTCTCCACTCTAAGCGTTTTCCAAGATTTTCGGTTTCCCCTTCCAACTCCCCCCAATGTCATCCATTCCGGTCAGGATGTAAAATAAGAGCCCTGACACACGAGGTACTTCTAAACATCAAATTTTATTAAGACCCGATCACCCGTTCGTAAATTGAAAGTGCCTCATTGTTTCTAATTTTCCTGAATTAACCGTCTCTCCCCCCCCCCCTCCAGATGGTCGACTATTTCTAACTTAATCTAGTCCAGTCTCTGATACGCGTGCCAACTTTCATCGCCATGACTTATCTGGAAGTTCCCAAGCTAGCAAAACCGGGACCGACAGACCAACGGATGGACAGAAATTGCGATCGCTATATGGCACTTGGCCGACGGACAAGAGCCATAAAAATAGAATGACACTAAAAGACTCTTCCAACGGATAGGATTATTTAGGACTAATGGGAAGATCAAGCACAAAAAACTATAAGAAAATTAGTCATTGTCAGACTCTAAAACAGAATCTTCAAGAGAAAAGGGACTTAAAACTATAGGAATATTTCTAAAAACTCAAAATTTTAGACGGATGAACTGTACAACTGATATAGATATAGCGTAGTGAGTATCTTAAAGCACCCAGGAAAGGTTAGTAAACATGAGAAATTTATATTTATACATACTAGAAACATTTTATTGTTTCTAATTACTGGCATTATAGAAACGTTAATTAATAATATTAGAAACACATAATTGAAAAAATCTCTATTTATATACATTATAAACATGGGGATAGCAAAAACGAAAACTGATTCTTTACCAAACAGGAATTAAAAACGAGTGTATATAAAATTGAATAGAATACATAATATGTCTCAGAGACGCGATACATAAATACGATTATTGCTACAATTGTTCAAGACTACAAAATTAAAATCATTAGTTAATTGACTTATCCTCAAGAACTTCTTTTTGAAAAGACAAATATTTCTATTTATCCCTTTAGTAATTCAAATTTTTTTCAAATATCACTAGATATCTGCTGGGGATAGGTGTACCGGGTCCCACGCTTTCCATTTTGTTAGAAAAGCTTCCTGAACGTTAACTAGAGTGCGTAATATGCAGGCAGGTGAAAAAGAAATAATTTTCAACCCGATACTGAACTTTATTACAAGATCGATGCTGGACGGCATAAAAATAGACACGGTATGCTAGAAAGTTATTGGTTACTACGATCCCGAAGTGATTCAAGAAGCCCAACAAGTCGTTCATTCCTAACTGAATGTGTTTGGTCGTATCGTTAATAATAAAAAATCTGAAGATACTCTGCTTGACATGTGCAAACGGCTTAGTTTCGCTTCTAAGGAAAAACGTCAAATTCCAAGATTTCTTATTTTCTCACCTTGCGAAGTCCCGACAATTGGCAATGCGGTAGTTGCTACTCTGACGTCGAAGGTTAATGAACTAGCTCGTATGGTTGACGCTTTTTCCGCAGTCTCTGGTCAATCTGCTGTGAACTGGCCCTCACGTGAATCACCACCGAAACCGGTAGATCCTATGCCTGTTACCGACGTAGTGGTCCTAAGAAATTCCCCTAAGGATCTCACGTCCCCCAGTTCCAGAACAAATTTTTTGGATAGCCTGCACCCGGCAGCCAGCAGTGATATAGCCGAGCTGAAGAACTCAGCTAACAAATGGAAAGTGGTAGTTAAGTCAAAGGCTACTGCTAACAGTCTAGATGATAAAACTAAGAAATCTCAGCATGACAAGTGCATCTGTGAAGTCCCCTGTGCACATGAGAATTATTGAAAGTGTACCTCCTGAACTAGATGAAACTTCACTTCAGAACCTGATTCCCAAATTTACGAAAACCGTACGCTGTGGATCTTCTCGAGTTTATAAGATTTGTTTTGGATAGCGATGTGATCTGGAGGAGTTTCTCAGAGACTCGATTAAAATCGGGTGCAAAAGACTACCCGTTCAGGGGTATTTATTTCTGCCGAAACGCTGTTTCTCGTGTCATAGCCGTTGTCATCTAGCTAAAAACTACCCCAACAGACCCACCTGTTCAAGATTTGGATCAGCAAATCATACTTCCGATCGTAATAATCCCTGCTCAGAGCGTATGTTTTGTTCTGAATGTAATATACCTGGGCATACTTGCTACAGCGTAAAATGCCCTAAGAATTACCAATCTACAGAGAAGACCACGAAAAATTTTACCTAGATTTCGCTATGTGAACCAACTTATCAAGGACTGTTTGGTTTATTTCATGGAATATTAACGGTAATGTTGTTGCAAAGATTTCTATTTTGGAACAACTACTAATTAAATCTAATCTGCTCTGCATCCAAGAACAGTTTTTGACGGCCCACTACCTTGGACTTGTCAAAATCAGTCCAAACTAAGCTACGTCTACTGAACCAGCAAAGTCAATTCATTCCCGAGGTAGACCTTTCGGCGGTATTACCACTTTATTGACAAGACCTTAAATCAAGCGTGTTCGAATCTAATGATAATTATATAGCTGTGCGTGTGGAAAGCACTCTCAATATCAACGTCTACCTCCCCACTGACTATCGAGACAAGAATTCGGAAAGGTCGTTTACCCTTGCTTCAGAGAAGCTTAGTTCGTGTATTGAGTAAATAAATAAGCTAAAATAAATAAGCCTTGCATAAAAGTGGGAGATTTTAACTGTGATCTCAGTCGTGATACCGCTGAGTGCTCTATAAGAGCCTCCCTCATCCGTGTAATCTTCAGTGACTACATATATTTATGCCAAAACATTCGAATGTCACTTATATTCACCCTTCCAATAATACTTTAAATTTAGACCATGTTGCAGTGTCGGCCGAATTGATTTTGCCAATAATTAAGGTGCTATCTGATTATCAGGCATCTGATCATTTTCCCATAGCGTCCTCTTGTCGATTGTCTAATTGCTTATGCTAGCTCTCAATCAAAATGGAAAAGCTTCAAGGATTGGGACAATATGATACGATGATACGATGAATACAATGAATATGATACGACGAACATGATACGATTGGGACAATACTGGGACAATATGACAATATGAAAATGTTATCAGATATAATGATACGTGTGACGCGATCCTAAAAAAAATCTGTGTTTCTTTTAACTTGTTGCAGAGAACGGTGAAACCCAACTAAAGTGAGACCCAACTAGTCATGCATATGTGTTGCACGGAAATATACTACGCTTTTATTACTGCTGAAAAAGCGGCTGCCCCGGTGAAAAAAGTAAGAATTGGTTCTGTACTATATAGCTGGTCAAACAATCCTGCCCTTGTTAATGCGTGTAACAAAGCCAAATTCTGGACAGGTTGTGGAATGATTGTGACCACCCAAGATCCGGCATAGTTAATGATATTGGTTAGAATGTAAAAAAGGAATTCGGTCAAGAGCTTGCTTTGCACCGCATTAAAATACAAGACTATAACTCCAGTCGTGGCACAAACTCGGCGATGCTTTGGGAGAATGTTGTGAGAACTGGGCTGGAATGTAGTTTCTCAGCATCAGACATTCCAGAGTCAGAATGGTCTGCGTACTTTACGAACGAGTTTGCTCCTCCTGACCCCGAAACCAAAGCTAAAGCAGAGCATGAATTGACAGAATTTTTGAATGCGAATTCGGCCATGATTTCTTAGTGACACGATGATCTGTCATAACTGCCATTACTCCCCTAAAGCGCAAACAATCTTCGAGTATTGACAATGTTAATGCTCTCCATATAATTAACGGTAGCTCTCTGCTTGTTGACCATGTTTGTTTGTTAATATAAATGATATTTGATACTAGCACTATTGCTACAACATTTTGTGTAGGAGACATTACTCCGATTCCGAAAAAAGGAAAATCTAATGCCCCGCCACAATGTTCAAGCTTCAGTCCAATTACAGTGTCCACAACACTTTTTAAATTTACGAATTATTATTTATTGATGAATTAGGCAGGAAGTGTTACGCTCCCCCTTCACAGTTTGGTTTACAACCGGGTATCGGATGCACCCATGCACTAGCTGTAGTTGCATCAGCATTGATAGATGCTGAAAACTCAGGGGAAACTTTGGCCCTAGCTGGCCACGATGTCCGCCGAGCTTTCGACTCTTTGATTCATGTTGTTATACTTACGCATGCGGCAAAGCGAGGTATTAATCGTGCTGCAGTATTGTCTCTTAATAATATGTACTCATGGCTCCTAGTAAGGCTTAAGCTGCCCCAAAAGTTTCTAGGATCGCCTCAACCTTGTCATTTTGATCACACAGTTTCAGTTCGGGAGGGCACTCGTCAGGGGACCATATCTTCGCCAACATTGTTCAATAATGGTGTTTTAGATGCGCAGTCGCTATGTTTTTGTTCATGCGTTCTTCAAGCTATTAACATTCCTCTCGTGTCTTATGCTGACGACGTGTTCAATATAAGCAGGTCTATCCAATCGATAGAAAAAACTTTCAAATTATGCAAAATGAACATGATCATCTAGGTCTCAAAGTTAATTCGGCTAAGTTTGATATTGTGCAATTTATTTGGAAAGCTGAAGGCCCCTTGCCCACCATTTCTCTAGGTTATAGTTGTCTAAGACCCGTTGAAAGTGTTGTTTATGTTTATCTCGGTCTTCTCATTGGTTCCTCAATGAAACGCACCCGCCGGCTCCTTTCTGAACATTTTGAACGGAAAATTTGCGCTTCTAACGCTCTACTTGTAAAACATATCACAAGTTTTAACAGAAAAGTCCTAGAGTCCCTTTATAATTCTGCTGCAATATCTCAATTCCTGTACCTAGCCCCTTTTGATGATGGGCCCAAACAACAAAACCAAGAATACCATCTATGCTAAAATTAATCATTCGAAAATATTAAATAACTAAAATATTTCCAACAATTATTAAGAGCAAACTTACCCTTGAAGCCTTGATATTATAGGCACATCGAAAATGTCCAATTACTCGTTGTATTGCATCTTTAATGTCACTATCAACTTTAGAACAAAAAGGAAAACCCCCATCGTGTTCCATATAGTATATTTTTATCTGAGACAAATCTACCTATAAATATATGCGTCATTAGGTTTACAATAAATGATTAGGCAATCAAGATTCATTAGGCAAAATGAATCTATTACAAATTCTGACGGGTTGAATTCTCTTAGATTAAAAAAAAAAAAAAAAAAAAAAAAAAAAAAAAAAAAAAAAAAAAAAAAAAAAACTAAAAGAACGACACACAATTCAATAAATCTCAAGCATCAAATCTCGAGCTTTCGCGTGCTTAACAGTTAACATGTTTTCCACTTTTAAAAATGCTTGCTCATTTTTGCTCAACGACACAAAAAAAACGATCGGTACCCCAGGGAAACTAGAAAAGATTCTTAGCCCTAAAACCGATCGGTACTATGGGGAAAACCGATCAGTTTTCCCATGTTACCGATCGGTTTTTGATCGTTTTCCCATGTGGTTGAACAGGCTATAAGACGAAACGATAGACAAAAAAAAAAATGCTAAAAAACAATTTTAAAAAGTCATCGGGTTAAAAATATGAAATATAAATAAAATACGGCAACATCGAGTATGGGTACGAGTCCAAACAAGTCTAATAAAATCCTCAGTCATTCGTAAAACTTTAAAATGCGGAAAACTGTAAAAATCTGGCAAACTTTACTGTTATGAAGACTTGTAATCCAAGAGAGCAAGAGATTTATTGGCCATTTAATCCACCCATATTGCTATGAATCAATTAAATATTAAATGAATAAATCAATAAAATTACTAAAATCACATTTTAGTAGTTTAGCAATAGCTTAATTTAAATAATTTGATTAAATAATAAAATAATAATAATTAAATAATTTAGGAATTTAGGAATAGCTTGAAATCACTCTGAGTCACTCATGTTTAAATCATAAAATGTTTCTTTTATTCTGTGTCATCTTCTAATTCGATTCGTGCCAGGTAATTAATTGGTTTGGTAAATTCAAATTCGGTCGGTAATAAAATCGACTTTAAAAAAAATAATGAATTTGAGAATCTCTTTGAGGATACAATTTTTTTTTTTTTTTTTTTTTTTTTTTTTTTTTTTTTTTTGCCTAGATAAGATACTTTTTTGCCATTATTCTTGTATTGTCTTAAACTTTAAAAGAAAGTATTTTTAGGGTTGAATATTGCAAATGTCATGCATTTTTAATGCATGTTAGTGTTTCAAATTAATTAATTTTATTAATTAATTAATTTTCATTAATTTTAGTTAATTAATTTTAATGCTTCAAAATATCTCCATTTGAAAGGGGTTGTTTAGAACATCCTTATTGGGAATTCCCCGTTCCATTCACTCCCGTTGGCAGGTATGTTTAAAAGATATCCACGTTTAATTCTGCATAGTACAATCTTTAGCTATAATTGTGGCTTCTTTGTTAAAGGTGGGGTGGGGGATCCAACCCACACCCTTCTAGCTACGTTCCTGCAGCAAAATGTCAGCCAACTTTAGTCATCTAAGACCAGTACCAATGCGACGCTGCAGCGTGATTTTTTAGCTAATCAATTATTCTGAAAACCAGTGACTAGAAAACGCCATACATACTACAGAGTAGTCACAAAAAGTATAATCCACAAAATATGCTATAGTCTTACACATAAATCCCTTTTCCATACCAGGCGACTCAAAGAAATATGTTAGATACTCTCATAATTTGAACCTAGCCCACTCTCCTTTTTACTCACACTTTGCAAGATCTGATAGCTCATCATTATTTTTCAAACATCTTTTCTAAAGGTCTTGTCTATCATTTCTCGGAAACTATGAGGTCATATATTATATTAAAATAGAATATTCAATTCCTGGAAGGGATATAGAACATAAATAAAAGAACGTTAATAATTAAGACGACATTTCAATTTGCCTCTGAATATGAGGGTGAAGGCTAAAAAGAGGGCACAAAGTTCTTCGCTGCTCAGATCATACACTGAGAAGGCATAGAAAAAGATCAAAGTTAATTCTTCAATAGCATGCTAGAAAAGCGGAATTCTATTCAAACTAATTTATGTTCAGTCATTCCCCTTCCGATGAAGCTCTTTCTAAATCAAAATCAGTAAAATAAGGTACTTTCGCTAAAAGGCTTAAAGAGAGATAATCAAAAGGATATATTTTTAAAATGAGATTAATTCCGTGGCATAATGTTCTTCAAGATCATATTCCTTTCTGGACATAGCTAGCCCCTTTTCAATGAGATTACACATGTTTTTGTATGCCAATCACCTTCTGTGTGAAAATTTACAACTTATTTATCCACCTTCCACCCAACATTTTTCAAACAGTTCGTGGTAACGAACTGTAAGTAAGGAGCGATATGACCCAGTAGTAACCGAAACTCTAAGAAACAGAGTATTAATAACAATATATACATTAAAAGGAATCAAATTTTAATATTTATTCAAAATATACAAAATTCATCAAGTTTAATGATACCTATCAAAAGTTACGAGCCTGAGGAAATTTGCCCAATTTCAAGTTCCACCTCCCCAAAAATCAAGTGATATTTAACGAAAATTATATGAACGATCGTATCGAACTAGTGATCCTAAAGGGTCGGGAGAGGGATCATTAGATTGGAAATCAAATGCTCTTTTTAAGTGACCAAAATTATCAGAGCGCACTTGGCCCCCCTCCCACGCCCCTTTTCCCCGAAGTCATCTGATCAAAATCTTGAGATAGCCATTTTGTTCAGCATAGTCAAAAAATATAGTAACTATGTCTTTGAGGACGACTTGGCCCCCACAGTCCACACTATGAACATTGCCCAATGTTTACATATAGTATTGGTTGCTGGGAAGTATACAGCTATTTTTCGAGGAAATTTTTCTGGTGGGGGGGGGGATATCTGGGAAGATCTTTCGATTGAAGAATTTTTGTGGGGGAAGAAAATTTTCTATGGAGGGAGAGCCGAAAGTCCCAGCATTATTTAAAATACGATTAGTAATTAAAAAAACAAGTTTTTTCAACTGTAAGTAAGGAGTAACATTAAAGATTAAAACAAACAGAAATTATTACGCACATGAGGGGGTTCCCACCTCCTCGTCACTTCATTCTTTACGTAAAAGTTTTTTTTTAGAATTTTTAAAAAGGCTTATTATTCTAATACCTATTCTTAAAAAAAAAATTGGAACAAAAAGTCAAACTGAGCTTTGACTTTTTTCAGAAAGTAAGGAGCAGTTTCAAAGCTGCTCCTTACTTTCAATTGAAAAAAAAACTTCTTTTTTTTTTAATTTAATCATATTCAAAATCGGTATAACAATGAGATTATTTTTGTGTGTTTATTGTGGCTGAAATTTAGAATTAGAGCTTCAGTTTCTATAAATAACGGTCACGCTTTACTTACAGTCCGTTACTATGAATTATTTGATCCAGGCTCTCTAAATGCGAGGGGAGCTATCAGCCCTTCAGCTTCCGGTATTTACGGATTTTAGTTTGGATGTAAAATCTGGAATTCTACCATTCAAGGCATACATAGAACAACAAAAAAATCAAAAGAAAATAAATATACACAAACAGCGAACCCGTTATCAGGAAGCTCATATGATTTTTGCATTATTAGTAGTGAAAGATGTAAAATAAAGATATATTATACATGAAGTAGCCAATCAAACAGTTCGTGGTAACGAACTGTAGTAAGGAGCGACCCGGCCCAATAGTAACCAAAACTCTAAAAAATTGAAAATCTAAAAAATTTTATATCAATAGCTACATCAAAAGAATCACATTTTAATGCTGATTTTAAATATATAAGTTTCATCAAGTTTAGTCTTACCCATCAAAAGTTACGAGCCTGAAAAAATTTGCCTTATTTAAGAAAACAGGGGGAAACACCCCCTAAAAGTCGTAGAATCTTAACGAAAATGACACCATCAGATTCAGCGTATCAGAGAACCATACTGTAGAAGTTTCAAGCTCCTATCTACAAAAATGTGGAATTTTGTTTTTTTTTTTGCCAGAAGACAAATCACGGGTGCGTGTTTATTTGTTTGTTTGTTTTTGTTTTTTTTTTTTTTCCCAGGGGTCATCGTATCGACCAAGTGGTCCTAGAATGTCGCAAGAGGGCTCAATTTAACGGAAATGAAAAGTTATAGTGCCCTTTTTAAGTGACCAAAAAAATTGGAGGGCATCTAGGCTCATTTTTTTCCCAAAGTCAACGGATCAAAGTTTTGAGATAGCCATTTTGCTCAAAATAGTCGAAAACCATAATAACTATGTCTTTGGGGATGACTTACTCCTCCACAATCCCTGGGGGAGGGGCTGCAAGTTACAAACTTTGACCAGTGTTTACATATAGTAATGGTTATTGGGAAGTGTACAGACGTTTTCAGGGGGATTTTATTTTGTTTGGGGGTGGGGCTGAGAGGAGGGGGCTATGTTGGAGGATCTTTCCTTGGAGGAATCTGTCATGGGGGAAGAAAAATTCAAGGAAAAGGGCGCATGATTTTCTAGCATTACTATAAGAAAACAATGAAAAATAAACATGAAAACGTTTTTTCAAATGAAACAAAGGAGTAGCATTGAAACTTAAAACGAACAGAGATTATTACGCAAATGAAGGGTTCTAAAAATACTTTAGCATAAAGAGCGATGTATTTAGGAGGAGATAAATACCTCGCTCTTTATGCTAAAGTATTTTTAGTAATTTCAACTATTTATTCTACGGCCTTTCTGATTCAGGGGTCATTCTTAAAGAATTGGGACAAAACTTCAGATTTAGTGTAAATAGCAGGTATTAACGAGGGTACAAACCCCCTCGTATAAATAATAAAAATATAAGATTATGAAATTTTGTTACGTAAGTTAATTCTTAAGTTACGTATATTTTTTTACTAATAAAAACGTTCGTTAAAAATTAAAAGTTCTAGTTGCTTTTTTAAGTAGCCGAAAAATTGGAGGGCAACTAGGCCTCCTTCTCCACCCCTTATTTCTCAAAATCGTCTGATCAAAACTAAGGGAAAGCCATTTAGCCAAAAAAAGAATTAATATACAAATTTCTTTTTAATAATTTATGTGCGGAGAGCCAGAACCATACATACATTAATTCAAAAACGTTCAGAAATTAAATAAAAAAAAAACTGATTTTTTTAGCTGAAAGTAAGGATCGACATTAAAACTTAAAACGAACAGAAATTACTCCGTATATAAAATGGGTTGTCCCCTCCGCAATCCCTCGCTCTTTACGCTAAAGTTTGACTCTTTGCCACAATTCTACTTTTTAAAACAATTAAAAGCTTTAGCGTAAACAGCTAGGGATTACGGATGGGAGAACCCATTTTATATACGGAGTAATTTTTGTTCGTTAAGTTTTAATGTCGCTCCTTACTTTCAGGAAAAAAAATTAGTTTTTTTTATTTAATTACCTTATGAAACAAGTCGCTTATGAGGAGAACATCGGCTCCTCTGCGCAGAGACGGAATCAGCACTAGCCTACTAGTTCAAATTGGAGAAGCACGTTGCAGTACTACACCGCAAAAGAACGATACGCTTTTAAACACTCATTCTCCTTTCCACCTTTTTTCTGCCCATATACAGAACTTCAATAAAATTATTCAGGAAATTTAGTTTTCCTGAAACTAAGTTGTGTTAGTCTGAGCTAGGCTACGCTCTTGGTAATTTTCAGGGGCAAAATGAACGAGATTGCTTTTTGGGCTTTTTGTTCAGCTATGTATGGCGCTGACCGTTGGTTTAAATGGATGGAATAATACACAATGCCTCAAATGAAGGCCCATTTAAAAAAAAAGACAAAGAAGGTAAAAATTATGCCCTTAAGAAACACAGCAGAACCAATACCCAGGTGTTCATCTGACAGGGGCATCGGGCAATCTTATAAATTGGTGCTTTAAAATTTTGAAGCGTAGCATTCAGAATAAAGAAACCAAAGAGAGGAGAACCCGAAACTATTTATCTAAAGATTGAGAACTCCTTTGAATGACCTTCATGATAACATATTTTCGGTTAGACATCCATTAAATTATTTTCAGAGGAGCTACACCCCTTCCTGGTACAATGGCCCAACATATTGCTTTGAGGAAATGCATATTTTAGCCGCTGTTTCACTGAACTATCTGAACTTGTGTGTCAACGTTGATAGAATCGACAAAACGACTTTCCAAAGCTACTTCAGTTCTTCGGGCATAATATAAAATATAAATATAATATATAAATATAATATAATATAATATAGTATAAATATATTAGTATAAATATAATATAAATACACTTTTGTCGTTTAAACCACAGAAGGAACGTTTTCTGGTTCTTAAAGCTGACAACAAACATCGAAAATAAATAAAAATTCGTTCTGTTCTCTAAACAAAGAGCATGAAGAATTGGATTCTTTTCTAAAACGTGTACAGAAAATGTGCACGTGGTAAGCACAGATAGAAGGAATCATACCGAATTAATGATGCCCCGTGCAAAAGACAGGGGGAAATCGATACGTCACCCTAATAATACTTACCAGGACTACTGATGTACTATCTTCTGAGATGGGATTGTGGAGAATAGAAAAATCCCATCCGTTCTTGCGGGAAAATGTGTTTTTCTTTCTCCACCTCGTTTCACCGATCCTGAATTTACCCCGTTCTTTCCGTTCCCAGTTATTTTATTGTTTTACAAAGTAGAGTTGTGAGAAAGGGTCAGACTTTAGCGTAAAGAGCGGGGCGTTTAGGAGGGAGTAGTCCCTTTCATATACCAATTAATTTCTGTTTGTTTTAAGTTTTAATGTCACTCCTTACTTTCAGTTGAAAAAACTTGTTTGTTTTTATATTTAATACGACTTAGGAGCTGTGTGACTTATGTTTCTTAAGTGGAACTGTTTATTAATCAAATTTGGAGAGGCCTACTTTCTTGCAGATGATGTAGAGAAGATCAGCCATAATTGGAACACATAATGTTTTAGTACCTCTAAGCCACAATTAGCAACTTCTTCACCATGTGTGGGAACGAGGAAGATTTCTCTTTTTGTGGGGAATATACAGCGAATTAGTAGATTTAAGGGAAGAATTATTTGGGGTTAACGTTTAAGAAATCAAAAATTAATAGAGGTATTTTATCAAGAAAAGATATGGGAGGTATAAAGAGACTCGGAAAGTCCCTAACGATTGGTATGGAACGTAAAAGATGATGTATAGAATATTAGGGGTAAGTTTCTCCGTTAATAAAGTCTGGTTGTGCCTTAGTGTCAATTTATCTTTATATGGAAGATAATCTTTGTGTTATTTTTGTCTTGTTGTTGTCTCTGTTTTTAAATTTTGTCTTTATATTTGTTTTTGGGACTCTTGGGCATTTAAATCGATAAATTCTATTCTATTTAGAGCGCACTATAATTTTTGAAGATTTTACTTATGTTTAATCAAACCAAAGCGACCCCATGCTGTTCAACTATGCTTTTACAGCATTTCTTCAATAAAGCCCTTAGGTAAGAAACTATGAGAAAGGCTTATACGCCTTTTTCTCTCTCCTCAAAAATTTATTTGAACCCTTAAGGCATGATATATTCTGATTTTGGAGAGCCAATCCGGCGCGAAGTACTTAATCATGACAAGTTTTATAGGACATTATCTCTCCTATACAAAGTATTGTAATCTAGGAGCTAATTCACTCTTTACACTAGGAAAACTTCCCAAATAGCATTGCAATAAGCTGTCCCCAGTCAGTGAGTAACTTATCTGTCCATTTAAGAGAAATTAAGGCAAGGATGCTTATAAGAAGCTGAATATACTAAGGAAAATATTATTGCTTCCTTAAGTAACAATGTTATTTTATTAGTTTCGTTTATTGGCTTTTGATATAGCTTTAAAGTACAAAAGATAACAGACTTGTGAAGAGAAAAGATAGCAAAATGGCGTCTATGTGACTTTGAAAATTAAATAATCCACCAATCGTCTTTACAATACACACGAGAAAAATGTGTTCTGGAGGAGCGGCTAACAGGGTGCCACGCAGGTAAATTTTCTTTCCAGAATGTGTTTTGTCATAAAATGTACATCTCCTGCTGTTATTTTCGTTTGAAAAAGACTTCAATTTTTTTCGCTTTTCCAATCATAACAGAAATCCGGAAAAGCCTGTGTAAACTTTTCTCTGAAATCCCACTCTCCACCCCCTGATGTTCCCATTTACAGCCCTAATAATGCATTTCTTTGTTGTTTTTTATCTTGTGATGTGTCAAATAAGGGGTAATCCAGTTTGGACTCGACGAAATCCATATTCACCAGAGTGATTACAATGAAATGTGAACAAAATATTATTTGAAACAATTTATGGTACTTATGTATTATACCAATCACACTATTGCTCATCATCTGTTTAAAACCGGTTTTTCTGTGTCCACTCGGAGATCATTAGGTTAGCCTGAGTGAGATAAAATACTATGCAGGTAATTTTGAATAAATGTAATATATATACATATATATATATATATATATATATATATATATATATATATATATATATATATATATATATATATATATATATATATATATACATATATATATATATATATATATATATATATATATATATATATATATATATATATATATATATATATGTATGTATAGAGGTGCTCTCTATATATATATCTATATATATATAGAGCTTCCACCAAAAAGGGTCCTTTGTCGGCCATAATAATAGCACTTTTTGCTATTAACCAATGTAAACTTTGAAAGCAGGTTAGATACATAATCTAATTTTTGAGTTCTGTCAAATGCCCGTTTCCTAGATGATTATATTAATATTATAAGTTCTGAATATTTGCAGTAATTCCTCTAAGTTGATAGACTAAAATAGGTCAGTTCTTGGCCTGTCATTTCTTGATGGAATCGTTCCTTGTTATCTTCCAATTGCACTACATAGAAGCAATTACGCGAGCGACGAAATCGCTGTCTCAGCAACTCCATGCCGTCGCCGTCGACTTGGTTATTTCTCGATCGCACACCCTGATTCAGGCCATAAGAAGCAAACTCACCGACCTGCGTTCAGGTGCTTCATTTGTATCGCGTTTCAAGAAGGCTAAAGAGTTTGCAACAGAACTAGAAATTGAAGTACCTGCTGTGAATGGACCCGCGACTAGACCCTCCTCTGTTGGTTAGAAAGGACGACCTTGAAGAATTCAAAAGATCACCAAGCGTCGGAAACAATTTGTGACAACTTTGACGCTAGGAAAGAATTTCATCGAATCTGGAAATTGGACTACTACTTTGGCGGATGAAATGAAGCAAGAATACTTCAAAACTTTTGACCGTCTACTAGCCGAACTTGACACAATGTTAACAGATAACTTGCCAGTGCTGAGTACGCTCGAAGCCTTGGATCCAAGCTCAACCAAGTTTATGGACACAGAGCTGCTCAAGCTTTTCTCTTCTCTTTATGGTGAGCTGGATATCGACAGCATTCTTCTCGAATCTCAAGCTGGTATTGCCGAGCATTTGAGGAATTGCTCAATGAGGAGAAAAAGCCGAAAAACTTCCTAGACATTGTCGACCATATTCAGGCATTACCAGTGGCTTACTCAGAAGTAATTAAAGTACTTCATATTGCTGCCACACTTCCTGAGACAACAGCGAGCAATGAGCGTTTGTTTTCTAGCCTAGAAATAGCGAAAAACTACCTGCGGTCTACAACAGGAGATGATCGTCTCAGTCACCTCCTTTTGATATTTGCAGAGAAGGATTTAGTAAAAAATTTGGACTACAACCAGCTTGTTGACGATTTTGCAAAGATGAAAGCTCGGCGGTTCCCCTTGTTACCTTGAATGTTGTTATATTTTTTTTATCTTGTTATGTTTTTCCTTTTTGTAAATATATTTGATCTGGAAGATTTCTGCTGAAGGGACACAGATATTTTGGTTACAACCCTCAGCATAACAATGGAGGTTACTTTCACCGACGTATTGTTTACTTAAATAAGAAAGTTTCTCGCTGAGGAATGCTAGCCTGTAGTCTGGTTGAATTTTCCACTTTCAGTTTAATCACTTAGCCTCATTGATTGTATTCTTCGTTGTTATAATTAATCTTAGAGGTCAGTGTGGCTGAGTTCCATATTTGGTTACAGTACATTTCCAAGCAACACACGGGTGCTGAAAATGCATTTTTACTTAGAATATTCGATCAATGTGCTGCCAAAACCCGGATTTTTTTACGCGACACAAAGTGAATCAGGGGGGGGGGCAGATGGAGTTCATGCCCACCCTGAGATTTGGCCCAAATGGCGCCTCTGTATATATATATATATATATATATATATATATATATATATATATATATATATATATATATATATATATATATATATATATATATATATATATATATATATATATATATATATATATATATATATATATATATATATATGTATATATATATATATATATAGAATTCGTTAGATTAGGTATTTAATATAATGCGTTCTGGGCGGCCTGCTTTCCATAATTCTCTGTTGAAGTTTCTATGCTTAGTACTCATCGAAATTTGGAATTGTCATATTGTTCAAACTAGTGAAAAGTCTAACAGCTATGCCTCCAGGGATACCATGCCCCCAACAGCCCCTGGAAAAAAGGTTGTAAATTGTGCAATGCGCCCACTATTTACATATAAGATCGATCATTCGGAAAGAGGATGAGTGTTACGCTAAATCAAAAACGCTCTCTGCATCGGGGTTATCAAAATGTTATGTCTCCAATATCTTAACAGTGGCTTTGAGCAATAACTTTACACTTTCAGGACCCCTCTTGCTACTACTAATATGACTGCAACTGCAACAATGACTTTTTGAGACTACTTAAAATACTTACTATTTTTCGTTTTAATGGGTACTGATCTACTAAGTTTGCGGCTTAAACGATATGAACAGACCCATTTGATATTGGCAAATATTTATTATCTAAGCTTGTGGCAGAGGAGTCTACTTTAAGTTTTCGGCCGGGTCGTTTTAGCACGTATATTAATGGACCTGTAGACATTAAGAAAAGAATAAATGAGTGCCTTGTGTGCACGTGGAACTGCTACATTACGTCATCTTATCATGATATTGTTCAGTTTATGCATAAAAATGATTCTATTCAGTGGCTTTCTTTATGTGAAACGTGCTTGGGTAGGCATAGTCTTCTCTCTTTCTATAGTTTTCCAGAATATTGTTCAGAATCGAAAAACCGTTCAAAAATGGGCAGAGGAGGCCTGGCGTTTCTAGTAAGGGACTATCTACAGCATAAGATGCGTGACGATCTTGAGGTTTGGCTAGAGGGTGAGTTTGAAAGTTTTTCTGTTGAAGTTCGATTTGAAGAAAAGAATTTTTTATTTTGAATTATTTATAGACAACCAAGTGCTATGTTTGATCGTTTTATATCTGGTTTTGATGATTTAATGCTGAATGTAAGAAATTCAGGTTTGGAATTTATGATAATGGGTGATTTTAATTATGATTTGAAAATACTAGCTGGTATGAATCTTGATTTTTTAAATTTCATGTCATCTCACGATCTATACCCTGTGGTCACAGTTCCAACAACAATCACCGAGCATTCTGCGACCTTGATTGACAACATATTTGTTTCGCCACGTCAAGTAGCAACTACATGCGCAGACGTTATAATTTCGCCTATCTCTGATCACCTGCCAGTCCTAGCTAGATTAGAACTCCACATACAAAAAACAAGTACTGAAGCGTAATATACAGATCCGAGATCTGAAGCCAGCGAACGTTAAAATGTTTTCAGAAGAGCTAAGTGCTGTAAATTGGGAGAGTATATTTAGGGAGAATAACCCATCTTTGGCTTTTTAAAGGTTCAACACCACGCAGCTAGATATTTATGACTTGACATTCCCACTGAAAAGCATGAAAATAAGAAACAGCGAGAAAACCGTGGGTTGATGATGAGCTTTTGCGAATGATTGATATAAGAAATGCTTTGTATACAGCACACATCAATGAACCAAATGAGTTTTGTTCTGAACAGTTCAAGGATCAACGTAATCTAGTTAACTCTACTAGACGAAAGAAAATGAGAGACTTTTATGGCGAAGAATTTAAGAAAAATGCATCAAGCCCTAAAGCCACTTGGAAAATTATTAATGAAGGAAAATGATTAAATTTATAATTGGATAATTGGAAATTATTAAAATCAGAGGTAGTCCTGCTCAACAATAGTATAGCCTAAATGCTGGTGGCAAAATAGTTCGAGATCTTGACAAAGTATGTGATTTGTTTGCTTATCATTTCTCGAAGATTGGTGAAACTGTGAAGCCGCAGTGAACAACGAGTTGCTGATAGAAGAATCAACTTTTGAAGACCTAAGAGGTCAAGATTTTGAAATGAAATTAGAACCCTGCGATTCTGTAGAAATAGAGAGGATTGTTTCTTCAATAAAATCAAACAGTGCTGGGACCGATGGCCTCAACCTACGAACTCTAAAATCAGTGCTTCCGAATACTCTTCCAGCACTAGTATTTTTGATAAATCTGTCAATGCCAGAGGGTCAATTTCCCCTTTCGCTGAAAATGGCCAAAGTCATCCCGCTTCCAAAGTCTGGGACTCAAAGTGACCTTTCAAATTGGAGACCTATATCAATACTACCCATCATTTCAAAGCTATATGAAAAAATAGTGCACAAAGACTATATGAGCATCTGACAAATTGCGAATTTCTGTCTGAAACTCAATTTGGATTTAGAAAAAGACATTCAACTGTGCATGTCGCTTCAAATTTAATTGATAAGGTAAACGGTGCACTGGAAAAAAAATTATTTTTGCATGACAATTTTCATTGATTTTAAGAAAACTTTTGATACTGTTGATTTTGGAATTTTGTTGGATAGATTGTCGAAGTTAGGCATTAGGAATAAGTGTTTGAGTTGGTTTGAGTCGTATTTGCGAGGTAGAAGTGTAAAAGTTGCAATAAATAATGAAGTTTCACAGGCTTACCCACTGAATTGCGGAGTGCCACCAAGTTCTGTCCTAGGTCCTCTTTTATTTTTAATTTATGGAGATAGTATGAGATTTTTTGTCCCTGGTTACTTAACGTCTTTTGCCGACGACACTGCTATAACTGTTATTGCCAAATCGTTGCCGGACTTGATAGACCAAGCAAACAGTGCTTTAAAGGGACTTCATACGTTTGTTACACTCAGTAAACTTGCTGTTAATGCTTCAAAAACAAATTACATGGTTTTTAGAAGGACTGGCAATCCCCAAGATTCACCTTCAGATATTAAGTATAATGGTGTTTCTTTGAAACAAGTCCTAGAAACACGTTACCTCGGGTTTCTTCTTGACTTCAATCTGAGTTGGAAGGCGCACAGTGACCTAGTTTCCTGCAAAGTGTCAAGGGGAGTTGGAATGCTGCGGCGTCTAAAAAATGTGCTTCCTTTGAAAGTTTTAATGTCACTGTACCATACTTTAATAGCGTCGTATATAAATTATGGTTGTTTAATCTGGGCTAGTAACTTTCAGTCTAATTATACGAGAGTTCAAGTGCAACAGAATAAGGCAATTAGAATTCTAGGAAATTATGATTGTGGAAGCGCTAGCACTGTGTCTATATATAAGAAGTTTGATATTTTGGATGTTGGAAAAATCAGAGACATGCAGATTGGTATTTTAGTATATCAGTGTCTACATAATTTAGGGCCTGATATTTTTAATGTTTTTTTTTAGCTTGGGTTTTTCTTATCATGATTATGACACGCGAAATTCAAATAATCTTGTTCATGAGTTTCGGAATACTTCCCGGTCGTGTCGGGAATACTTCCCGATGACATGAGCATGTCATCAGATACATGGGGCCGTCCGTCTGGAATCCATTCCCACAGCAAGTAAGGAATCAGAAAGTCTGCCTCAGCCGAAACGTCGTCTCAAGGCCCATCTTCTGAACAATTAGTAATGTTGAGTATTTTAGATTGAGAGAAGGGTATCTCTCCCCATTTTGTAAAATTGATCATTAGTTTTTGTTTTGTTTTCTTTTTTTGTGCTTTTTCTTTTTCTGTAGTTTATTTATCTTATTTGTTTTTCTTTTTGATGTAAGTGAAATATTTTAAAAAAATGGATCGTATTTGATGTCAGCTATGCTTACAGGCTATTGCGGCCTATTTTTTTTTTTAGCTGATGGATGAAAGTTTACTGTATTGTTTTTTGAACAAAATTACCTACCTACCTACCTACCTACTTGCGACTTTAAATACAACAGCTTAAGACTGGTATCGTGTCTACTATGTGCATCCAGGTCATCAAAAGGGTATTTCTACAATTAATGTTGGGCGATATTAGTTATCGATACCGATATGTTGATACATCGGATCAAATATCAATCTCGAAGGCTAAATATAGATATCAAAAACAATATTATTTTGGCTATTTCTGGTATGTACCGGTGAATATCCAGCAGAAAAGATCAAAGATAGAAAATTGTTTCGCAAACGGCAGAGAAAAATAACAGTGCATTCAATCCACTAACTCATATATGTTGATACACAACATGTACAGCAGTATCCATAAGCTGACATAACAGTGCTTACACTATGTCAGATTTTTCCGACACTGTCGGATTTTGGCCCTCTTGTGAGACAAAAAAAAATTGTGCCAGACTTCGGAGTTCTGTCGGATTTTTAGTAAAAACGGATATTTGTCGGATTTTTAATTGTTCTTTTTTATTGGAGAAAGATTTTTAAACAAGCGAAATGAGCGGACCAGTCTCTTAGTGATAAGAAAAAACAAAAAAAAAACTATCCATAGTTTAAGAAAGACAGAACTTTTGAAAATTTGTTGCAGTTTTGTTCTGCAATAAGGAGTTTGAAATACAAGTAGTTTGAAATACAAGTTCCAACTCTCGCGAATGACAGGGCATTGAAAGTCCTAGAAAAGTCACAGCTTCGGATTCAACTTGAGTTCCAGCTCCACGTGCTGGAGCTGTTTACAAATTTTCAATCTTCTTTTCCAATGTGAAAAAAAAATTAGTGGTAGAGATACTTCTAAGAAATCTGCCCATGAATTTCATGAAGACTAGCTACATCAGGTCAACCTTGCCACTGAATCTCGACCCGGACAAAGCAAGTGAATACCTTCCAGCTGAAGATGTATACTTGGGGATGGCAACTCGCGAATCTCTTCAAATCTTGCAGGCAAATCCGAGTACAAAAGCAGACGAACGTGAAGTGAAAGTCATCTATGAATCTGCTCGTGAGTTATATGTGGAGGTGGTGAAGCAAAGCGTGCAGCAATTCTTGTGTGAAGACGAGCTGTTTACGTTGTGTGAGATCCTTGACACTAAGACAGCTCTGGACATAGGTGCAATTGGTCTTCTGTAAATGATTCTACAGAGATATAGTGCACCGTCGTGGGATGGAAAAAAACATAGTAGAGATGTGGCGGAGTTTACTGCTTCCAAATGTGACAGATGTCTGTGATTTTTGGCGTCAAGTGGCTTCAATGAAAACATCAAATGATACTCAGAGGTTCTCTAGCATAATCAACACAGTCCAACACCTCCTGACCTTGCCGTTTTCGAACGTTGTTGTAGAGCAGTTATTTTCAATCTTGAAAGATGTTGAAACAGATCACAGATACTCGCTCAAAAGTGTGACCCTTACAATTATGCAGGCAATGTTTGGCATGATAAGTTGGCACCTTAAAACTACTCAAAACTGTAATAGCCAACGCGACGACTGAGGAGTACATTTAGTGTAGTTAAAAAAGTGCCGCCAAAAGAAAATTATGAAGGTTGTTTTGTATTTGAGGTAAAATAGGATTTTATATGATTTTTTTTAAATATTTGAGGTGAATAAGAATAAAAGTGAGTGTGAATAAGATGGGATTTTTTTTTTCTTGGAATGGTAAGACATATATGTTACAATTGAAGGAGGAGCTTCAAATTCGGCAGTAGAGTATCATTAGGCAATAATGAGCACAATGGCATCTTATCACTTATAGTTCAAGATTCTTACTGTATTAAAAATTAAACCAAAAAGAACAAGCAGTACCATCTGACGTTACCCAGAGTAATTATGAGGTTATTCATAAAAGCCTAAATAACACAATTAGTAGTAGTCCTTATTTTATTTAATTTTTATGTTCATAATTGTTTTTCCACTTTATATCATTAAGTCCGCTAAAACTTATTTTAATTAACTAAAAATTATCGAATTATGTTATTGCAATTTTTTTAGAATTATTTTTTATTATTTTATTTTTCACTTTAATGAAAATTTTATTTTTCATTTTTTTTTAATTTTATTTATTTGATTTAGTTATTTTCATGCTACTTTTAACTTGTTTTTAATTTAGTTGAAGACAAAATAGTCACCTTTTCCTAAATAGCACAAGGTATATTCTTTACAACCAGTCGTATTCTGCAGACTGACCCTGCAAATAAACAGATATCTACGGAGGGGTAAAAGACAAAAAGCGGTCAGTTACATGGAAAAAACCTGAAATTGTTCGAAAAACCACACGAATCTTGAGAGTTCGAAGAACACGAACCCAAGCCCGTTTCTCCCTTCTGTGTATATGCTTAATATTGATCTTTTTGCACCAATCTTGTAATCCTTAAAAAGGCTTTAAGAAAAAAACTCCTATTTTCATAAAACTCCCGTTAAAAAAGGTTAATTTCCGTCGATCCACTTTCCCATTCACCCTCGTAAGTGAATTTTGGCGTCCTTCAGGGGTCAGTTTTAGGGCCTATGCTATTTTTGATTTACGTACATGATCTTATTTATGCAATAACAAGAGCTAAGACCTCATATGTCACTTGTAACGAGGTCGGAAGAGCCAAGAGCCAAGAACTCATATGGCATGAGCTTTAGCAAAATTCTAAGAATCAATAGACTGATTTAAAAGGAAAATCAGAGGCTTAATGCCGGTCGGGATTTAAAATAAGAGCTCTGAGACACGAGGTCCTTCTAAATATCAAAACTGATTAATATCCGATCACCCACTCGTAAGTTAAAAATACCTCATTTTTTTCTAATTTTTCCTATCCCTTCAGCCCCCCCCCCGAAGATCGAATTGGGGAAAAAGACTTTATCAAGTCAATTTATGCAGGTCCCTGACACGCCTACAAATTTTCATCACCCTAGCACGTCCAGAAGCACCAAACATGCCAAAGCACTGGACCCCCTACATCCCCCAAAGAGAGCGGATCCAGTCCGGTTACGTCAATCACGTGTCTACCAGATTTGCTTATTCTACTCACCCAGTTTCATCCCGATCTCTCTGATGTGAGCTTTTTCCAAGATTTCCGGTATCCCCTTCCAACTCCCACCAATGTAACCAGATCTGGTGGGGATTTAAAATAAGACCTTTGAGACATGCGTTCCTTCTAAATATCAAATTTCATTAAGATCCGGTCACCCATTCTTAAGTTAAAAAATACCTCAATTTTTCTAATTTTTCCGAATTACCCCCCCCCCCCCCCCAACTCACCCAAAGAGAGCAGATCCGTTCTAATTTTGTCAATCACGTATGTAGAACTTGTGATAATTTTTCCCATCAAGTTTCATCCAGATATCTCCACTCTAAGCGTTTTTAAGGATTTGCGGTTTCCAATATTTCCGTTTCCCCCTTCCAACCCCCATGTCGATGGATCCAATTCGAATTAAAATGGAGCATCTGAGACATAAGATCTTTCTTTATATCAAGTTTCATTGAGATCCGATCACCCATATGTAAGATAATACCTCAATTTTCCCGTTTTCCAATATTTCCAGTTTTCTCCTCCAACTGTCCCAATGTCAACGGATCTGGTCGGATTTAAAATAAGAGCTCTGAAGCACAAGACCCATCTAAATATAAAATTTCACTAAGATCTGATCACCCGTTCGTAAGTTACAAATACCTCATTTTTCTGATTTTTTCATATTACCCCCCCCCCCCCCCAACTCTTCCAAAGAGAGTGGATCCGGTCCAGTTATATCAGTCACGTAGCTTCGAGTTGTGCTTATTCTTCCCACCAAGTTTCATCCTGATCTCTCCGCTCTAAGTTTTTTCCCAAGATTCTGCCCCCCCCCCAACTCCCCCCAACAACTTTGGATCCAGACGGGATCTAATATAAGAGATCTGAGTTACAACGTCCTTCTACATATGAGATTTCAATAAGATTTGATCACTCCTTCGTAAGTTAAAATGCCTCATTTTTTCTAATTTTTCAAAATTAACCTTCCCCCCAACTCCCCCAAAGCGAGCGGACCCGTTCAGGTTATTTCAATCACGTATCTAGGACTTGTGCTTAATTTCCCACCAAGTTTCATCTCGATCCCTCCACTCTAAGCGTTTCCCAAGATTTTAGGTTTCCCCCTCCAGCTCCCCCCAATGTCACCGGATCCAGTCAGGATTTAAAATAAGAGCTCTGAGACATGATATTCTTCTAAATATCAAATTTCGTTAAGATCTGATCCCCCTTTCGTAAGTTAAAAATACCTAATTTTTTCTAATTTTTCCGAATTATTCGTCCCCCACCCCCCCCCCCCTGATAGTCGAATCAGGGAAACGACTATTTCTAATTTAATCTAGACTCGTCCCTGATACGCCTGCCAAATTTCTTCGTCCTAGCTTGTCTGGAAGTGCCTAAACAAGCAAAACCGGGACTGACAGACCGATGGAATTTGCTATCACTATATATCACCTGGTAAATACCAAGTGCCATAAAAAAGCAGAAACTTAGTAATTGCTGTAGACGCTGTCATCCTAAGCCTTCACTTGCCCATAGTGCCAACTATCGTTCGCCCTCTTCTGATGTCCTTGTTTGTTTTGCTGATGAAAGCACACTTGGCACTTCGGGAAATTGCGAATCTGAACTTCGATTAAATTTTGGAAATTTGTTTGAGAGAGTAATTTTTTGGTTTGATGCTTATTATTTTACCCTAAATTTTTCCAAGTCAAGTTTTTTTTATGTTTTGACGTGTTTCTCAGATTTATCCCCAGTTATCAGAAATTCATCAGCCAAATGGGATAATTTACAGATCTAAAGATCGGTATGTTCGTCTTTTGGGCAACCTTGTTGATGAAAACTTGTCTTTCAAACGTCACATTGATTCGATCAAAATGAACATATGCAGGAGTCTTGGTATTTTAAGGAAACTTAAACATATTTTCCCTGGATCAATTTGAAAATTCTTTTTCACTACTTGATCCAATCTTACGTTTCTTACTGTCCAGTAGTATGGATGTCAACATTTCCTTCATTGTTAAAACCCCTTTCTAAGGTTTACAATAAAACTAGAAACCTCATTAAGGAAACTAATCTTTCAGGAAAATTGATCTTGAGTCACTGTATATTCTTTTGTGCGCATATTTTACTTTTTTTCAATTTCATGGTGACCCCCCCCCCCGCCACCTCTCAAGTGTTCCGCCATCTTTCAACTCTGATCAGAATAATTATAATCTTCACAATACCAAAAATCACATTCAAGTTCCTTCTACTCCTTGTGTACGGTCAGATTTTAATCCTTTGATCGTGAGTCATATTTTGTGGAATAAGTTGCCGAATCAGCTCGAGGGTGCCAGTCATTCGGTTTGTTAAAAAAAACTGCTAAAATTTCTTTGGCTTCTTAGAGGTTATTTATCTATTTTTATTTCATTGGAGTCTATTTAATCTGTTGATCCACTTAATTAACTTAATCTATTCGATCTATTAGTCTGTTTAGTTTTGTTTTTTATAGTTGTTATTTTATTCATATTTTATTTTCTTCTCCTTTTTTCCCTTCTCTCTGTGAGTAAGTGGTTATTTTTTGTCTTCTCCGAGTAAGTGACTCGTTTCTCTACCTCCTTCTTTGCAGGCCAAAGAACCTTTGGGGGGACAGTAAAATGTAATATTGTATGTGCATTTCATGATGAATGAATCTTATCTTATCTTAAACAAACCTTGCATCGAAACCGAAATTTTTAAGACATTCCTGTTTTGAACTTCTCTAGTTCTGCTGAGTAACACCAAAGCGTCGGTGGTACTATTATTTTTAATTTCAATGAGAGCTGATATTAAATCGCAAAAGTTTCTTATCTTGTCAGTTTCCAACAGTTCTGACCAAAATTGCAGTAAACTCTAGTATTACCCTTCCTATCTAACACTTCCTCCTTCTAATAACATAGTTTGCGGTATTAAGCAAGCTAAAAATGTTAATTATACGCACATAACTCCAAGAGTGATAATCAAATTTTATAAACATGTTTAATACATTATTACCAACCTAGCGTAAAAAAAATTACGGGATGGCTTCGACAGAATAACCTCTACAAGGAGATGGTTCCACATCTTCTGGCACTGATGGCACTGCAATGAATTCGCAGTGCCTAGATAGTTTTATTTTTTTATGCCCCCTTCTATGCATGCCTTACTATGGGTAAATCAGAGCATATTCAAGGCCTAGGGCATTGTCTTGTGACCATCAGTACTTCGAACCTGACTAAAAATTTTTTAAGTTATTTGCTTCCTATTGACCTTGACCTGGTTTTATTCCTTACACCAAGGTCAATTTCTTTGCCATTGTTGGATATTCGTCCTTATAACTGAATGATTTCAGTATAAATGCTAAAACCAGGACACTACAATTCAAAAGAGAGTTAATCACCGACATTGCCCAACTCTAGCAAGCCTTTCTCCATTGTATAGTTTTTTGTTTTGT